>NW_021620923.1:1685129-1716212 GCF_004785775.1 Grammomys surdaster
TCTCTCTCTCTCTCTCTCTCTCTCTCTCTCTCTCTCTCTCTCTCTCTGTGTGTGTGTGTGTGTGTGTCTGCCTCTGTGTCCCTGTCTGCCTCACTCTCTGTGTATGTGTGTGTTTGTGTATGTGTATGTGTACGCATATGTGTATAGGCCAGAAAAGGATGTCAGGTATCCTCCTCTATGACTTTCTGTCCATTCCTTTAAGGAAGGGTCTCTCCCTGACTTCAGAGTTTGCCTTTTCTCTGCTAAGCTGGAAACCAATGGTCCTCATATCTCCATCCACCTCTAAGATAGGATCTTGGACCATGCACAGGACACCCTGACAGTTACATGAGAACTGCCTGCTCCTCATGCTTGCCCAGCAAACATGCTTAACTGCTGAGGCATTTCTCTTGCTCTGGGCTCTAGTATTTTCTATAATCTAAAATGCATCACTGATCCAGTGACCATTATTTTACAAGCAGAAAAGGACTCTTTGGAGAGAAAAATCTTTGCTATTTTTGTGTTGATAAGTTTATTAGGTACAAATAAAAATTTAGTTAAATATTCCTTTATTATTCTTTTTCAAACGGATTTGAGATCATCATTTTTCTTACTAAGAGTTCTCTTGAGAGAACAGAGTTGATTAATCCATCCAGATTTTTTAAACTTCTTCTCAAATCAGCTCAATGACAAGGAATGGGCATATCTCTTTTCCTACTGCAACTTTGAGAATTTTTGGTGATTGAAACTATTAGTTAAAATTAAAACGTATTATAGGTATAGACTTCTGTTTTGAATCTGGCTTTGAGTGAAAGACAGGTCATGTGACCCATTTATACTATTACTTTATGCTCTCTCTTCTGTTTCAAGACTTCTAAGGAATTAATTAAAATTTGATAGGATTGCCCCTAAAGCCAATTATCCTTCGACTGGAATGCTGAGAACACATTATTAAGTTTTCAAATAAATTGAAAAAATTTCTGTCAGTGAGCACATTATCTTAACTTATAAACATTAATACAAGAAAATATCTGATTTGTTTGGAATGATTACTGCACACTATATCACCAGTCTCTTCTTTTTCTGCCTGCTTAAGTGTCTACCAGAATACATTCTCAATCTTTAACCGGGAGCCATCATGCATAATCTTTCCGATATTGAACAGACTGTATCTAGCTGAGATGTTTCTGGAATTTAGAGGGATGGCATTTCACCAGATTTATATTGTATTTCAATTTCTCAGTTGATGAAGCCCTCTAACCTGTTTGTCTTTCCAATCTCACAGTATGGAGGAGTGATGGCTTCAGGGACTTTGCCCTCTAACCTTTAAATCCGTTTTCTTGTCACCGTAACATGGCTATCCCATTTTAAATAAGCACATTTAATTTTGCTTCCTTCACATATGTGAACACACACACACATACAATATGAGACCTGTGAAAGTAACAGACAAATGCTGAAATTGCTTGTGTTATGAGATATTTTTCCAATACTGTTAGAACATAAAAGGAAAAGAAATAAAATGGTTTAAAAAGGAAGCTTGTACTTTGCTAGTCTTTGCCTGACTTTTGCTTAAGTCACAGTTTAATCCTTCTGTTTAAACAATAAGGTGCTAACTTGGGTGATAAGTGCAGAGTAACGTGTGGAGATCACCCAGAAAAGGATGTTTCGTTGCCAAAATATGAACCTATGAAATTTGATTCCAAAATCTCTCGGTATTCTCTCGTGCCTTGGTTGATGACCATACATACTCTGATCACTTAGAAGCTCAGGGGTTTTGCATCTAAGTGTGGTCAGTACATGTACAGGCAAACTCCTATTCTAATGCACCTTCACAGCATCCTTTCCTTCAGTTGTCACTCAAACCTTTTAGGGAGAAAGAATCTGAGCATGTTCATAAGTATTCCTGTCTGCATCTTCTATGATGCAAGTCAAGAGTGGTTAGAAGTGGCCCCATCTGCTATTTTAATCTTTCAAGTGTATGTCCCATACATGACCTTAAACTAAGCAACCCCAAGAATGTGCCTGCCATCTTTCATTCTTTAACTATGACCTTGCATTAAGTGTATGCATGATCGTACCTCTTCTGTTGTGTTTTCTTGGATGAGTACATGCAGCCTCTTTGCCAGCAACCTCATGCTTTCTTTGTTAAAAGAAAGTACTGCTTTCTGTGCATGCCTTACCAGCTCTATGTGGCTAATCCTCATCTCTTTACCTGTTGACTTTGCCCTCATAATCTTATGCTTCGTGTAACAAAGAAACGTATTTTAAAAGAATGATATGATGCCCTATCTTTAAATGATTCATTTCCACTAATAACAATGATGAACAAAACCGAATCCTCTGAAATATATGGCAAATATTTTGGCTTAAATATTAATATTATTAATCAATGACCAATTGGAGAGGGAAAAAATGAGAGTATGTTCAGTTTTTAATGATTATTATTGTCTTTATTTGAGTTTTAACTCATTTACAAACAAGGCTCGGCTGTGTGACTAGAATACAGCTCCAAGAGCATTAGAAAACAGTTCACAACTTGTTACTTAAATGTTGGTTTCAATAACATGAATGAATACTTTTCTACTTAACTATACATTCCACATGTTGCTCTCTAGTCTTTTCTTTCCTTTTTTGTGATGCTAGGGTTGATAAAAGCCAGGGCCTCTCCAGTGCTAGGGAAGTTCTTCACAAGAAGACTACATCTCCTGTCCACAGATATTCACCAATATTCAAGAATCAAAATAATAGACACTTGTCAGTCAAAGTTCCAAGGACATCATGTAAGGGAATTTCAACAAGGTCCTATACACAGACACACAGACACACATACATACACATGCTAACATCCGTGTATAACATATATTAACCTTATTTATGTTCAAACAGGATTTATCATGCCAATTCTTGTTTTCCTTGTCATTATGTTTTTATTAACTGACAATGGTATTGGGAAAATTTCTTTCTATTTGCACAAACTTTTCCAATAAGATGAAAAATAAATTTACCTCAGAATATTAGGAAATTTTTATGATCATCTAAATAATACAAATATAATTTCAATAATTTCCTAAATATTGAGCGAGAGATGATTTATTTACACAAACACATTGTAGTATATTAAGTACTTGGCAAAATAAACATAAAAGCAAGAAGTATTACATAGCTTTCTAAACTGCCCCATCCTTAGAAATCCTACACATATCTTTCTTTTTCTACAGAGTTGTGTGTGTCAGTGTTTCTGATGTGGTTAGCACTTTCTTCTCTGAGCCACCTGAGAACTGTGCTCTTTGTGTTCACTAATGAAAATGTCAAAGACCAAGCTTGAAAATGTTAAATAAAAATGATCCAATCAGTCCCCTACTGCTGTTCATTTTGCTGCTGACTATATTCAAAGGCTGCTCTACTCCCTGTTGCTATTTCTTAGTTAAGGCTCTAATTGCCAGTAAATATTATCAAACAGGTTTTAGGATTGTCGACAAGAAATAGATGCTCTTGACAATGATCAAACTAACAATTCAAAAGCAGGATTAAGGTGATATATCCAGCAGAAACTTAAAACCACCTAGCACCCAAACACCAATGTCATCTTCAAATACTACTAAAATCCTTTCTAAGACTCATTCTATAGAGAATATCTCTGGACAAATTGTCAGGAAAATAAGCAAATTTTAAAAATCTTTTTTACTACAAGAAAATGTGGTTTATTTACACAATGGAAAAATATTTACCTACTAAAAACAAGAATATCATGAATCTTGCAGGCAAATGGATAAAACTAGAGAATATCATCCTAAGTGAAGTAACCCAGACCCAAAAGGACATTTATGATATGTACTCACTGATAAGTGGATATTAGAAAAAAATGCAGAATACCAGTGATATATCCCACAGACCTTAAGAAATTAAACAAGAAGTAAGGCCCAAGTTAGGATGCTTAAATCCCACTTAGAAGAGAGAACAATATAATCATGAGAGTCAGAGGGAGGGAAGAATCTGGATGGAAGATGGGAGGGGGAGAGAATGTGGGGGCAGGATCAAGTATAGGAAGAGACAGGAGAGAGGCCCAGAGGGCCAGGAGAATGAATGGAAATATGCAGCTGAAGGGAGGGGTGAGAACCTCTAGAAAATCCCAGAGACCTGGGACAGGAGAGGCTCCCAGGACTCAAATGTGGGTGATCGTAGTAGTAATGCCCAAAAGTGGGGATATGGAACCTCAAGAGACCACCTCTAGTACTCAGACAGGACCTCCAGTCGAGGGATGGGGACATCAGTCCACCTACAAAACTTTCAACCCGAAATTCTTCCTGTCTATTGGCTGGTCCAAGACTTGCCCCTCTCTCCCACACACATATGTCAGAGGACTGTCTTGTCTGGCCTCAGTGGAAGAGGGTGTGCCTAATCCTGTAGAGACTTCATGCCCAAGGTGGGGGGATACCCAGGAGGGGCATCCTCTCAGAGGTGAAGGAGAGAGGGGATAAACCTATGTAAGGGGGAAAGGGGAGGGGGCAACATTTGGGATGTAACTATGTAAATAAATATAATAATTAATTTTTAAAAACTGCTAAAAAAACTATGAAAAATAGTTTTTACAATTACGAAGGAAGGAAAATAAGTAGTTCTTTAAAACATTTTTGTTATTCAGAAACTATATTCATATAGACAATCACTTTTAAATTTGAAAATAACATTTTTAACTTTTTCATTTAACATATGTACTATAAGTTATTTTATATTCTTATAAAATTTTAAGATATAATGTCTATATAACTCATGTTGTGTACAGTGTAGGGAAATACAATGCTAACCCAATTTTATATTATATAGAGCTACAGGATTTCAGGTCTTACATTAATCTATTTGGTAAATTTTAGGTAACTTTTTGCACTGAATGAGAGGGAGGGGTTGAGTTTTAATCCTGCACACAACTATTCAATTTTGTTTTTTTAAACTATTATTTATTTAAAAAGTCACCTTCCCCCCAGGAAATTCTTTTGGAATCTTTGGGAAATACATTAAGACATTGGTGAAAGAATAGTTTTCTGCAAAGTATCCAGAAGCATAGAAAGCAAACCCCCCCAAAAAAAAGGATAAATGGGATTATATCACACTAAAAATCTACATAGCAAAATCAATACCAAAGGTATGTAAAAACGGGGGGAAGTTTGCAAACCATTTGTCCAATAGAAGGTTAAATATCAGGGTGTGTATGGAATTCAAAATAAAGAAACAGCCAGGGGTGATTGCACAGGCAATTAGGATGTCCTAGCAAAAGAATCAAAAGTTGAAGCCAGTATGATCATTTGAATTAGAATGACCCCATATATTTGAATGTTAGATTCCTACTTGGTGAAGCAATCTTTGAAGGATTAGGGGTGTGGCCATGTTGAAGGTGTGTCACTAAAACTGAGCTTTCAGGTTGTAAGCTCTCAGCTCTCTCAGCTCTTTCTCAGCTCTCACTTTCTCTCAGCTCTCGCTCTCTCTCAGCTCTCTCAGCACTCTCAGCTCTCTCAGCTCTCTCTCTCAGCTCTCTCAGCTCTCTCTCAGCTCTCTCTCAGCTCTCTCTCAGCTCTCTCAGCTCTCTCAGCTCTCTCAGCTCTCTCTCTCAGCTCTCTCTCAGCTCTCTCTCAGCTCTCTCAGCTCTCTCAGCTCTCTCAGCTCTCTCTCTCAGGTCTCTCAGGTCTCTCAGGTCTCTCAGGTCCAGGTCCAGGTCCAGGTCCAGCTCCAGCTCCAGCTCCAGCTCCAGCTCCAGCTCCAGCTCCAGCACCACGCCTGCCTGCCTGCCTGACTGACTGACTGACTGCCTGACTGACTGCCTGTCTGCCTGTCTGCCTGCCTGACTGACTGACTGACTGACTGCCTGATTGACTGACAGCCTGCCTGCCTGCACCATGTTCCCTACCACAAGGCTCATATACTCACCCTCTGAAACTATAAGCAAACCCCCAGTTTCAATGCTCTCATTTAAAAGTTGTCTTGGTCATGTTGTCTCTTCACTGCAATAGGAAAGTTACTAAATGTAGGGAGCCGCGGCGGGTGCTGGAAAAGTCCGCCATTGCTAGATGGCGCTGTCGGCCGTAATTCTTCCTAGTAAACAAGTAAATTGCGCATGTGCCATGGTAAAAGCCCGCCAAAGTTAAAGCCCATCCCACGGCGTTTGGCGCACAACGAGTAAGCAGCCAATCAGAGGTGAATACACCACTCTAGGGTATATATAGCAGTGCTTTCCCAGGCCTGGGCGTCTTCTTCCACCATTTTGGTTTTTGGGAATAAACATGTTCTTACGGAAGGATTCTGGTGTGTGTGTGCGTGTGCGTTCTTGCCGGCGAGACGATTACACGCGAGCCTCACAGTTGGTGCCGAGAAACCCGGGAGAATTTACCATCACCGGCGCTGTTTAAGAAGACCCTCCACTCGCCCTCCACGCGTGGAGTGAATCCAGAACCGCAGAACAAGGTAATGCTCTCTGAAAGACATGTTTGGACTCGATTTACTTCGTCTCCCTCCCCAGTTGGCAGGAACTTTAGAAGCTCTCGCTATGGTGCTAGCAGCATTAGTTCTCTTCCTTCTGGTTTTCGTGGCGGCTCAGGGAGTGGTAGATGGATTACAGGTCAGCATGTCAGAAACAGAGAAAAGGAAGCGCTTAGAAATTCAGAAAGAAAAAGGGAAAAAGGACATGTCAAAGAAATTAAGCCCCCCCAAGAACCAATCCACGGGGGTGAAAGATGAGGGGAAGAACACCCTTGGGAGAGATGGAAGGAAAGGAAGCCTCAGAAAGAGATCTCTTTATCCGGTAAAGGAAGTTTTGGGGCTTGATGCCTCTGAGTCGGAGGGGCTAACTTCCTCCGAGTCAGAGGACTCAGATGAAGAGATAGATGAAGAGGAAAGATGCCAGCCAGATAAACAGTTGCCGCCGCGAAATCTAAAGCAGAGGAAAACGAGAGATAGAAGCCGGACGGCCTCTCGGCCTGTAGCGCCCTCCCAACCTAATGTTCCCGGCGCACTTCCGCCTCATGTGGACAGGCGCTGCTCAGGCTCCTACCTTTCAGAGGAAGACAAGAGAAAAATGTTACAAGCTTTTCCAGTGTTTGAGGACGCGGGAGGAGGCCGTGTCCACGCACCTGTAGAGTATGCTTCTATCAAAGAATTTGCTGAATCGGTTAACAAATATGGAGTTGATGCTAATTTTACAATTATGCAGCTTGAGAGATTTGCCACTATGGCAATGACTCCGAATGATTGGCAGAACACAGTAAAAGCTGCTCTCCCTAATATGGGACAGTATATGGAATGGAAGGCTTTGTGGCATGACGCTTCTCAAGCACAGGCAAAGGCCAACGCTAATGCGGAGACAGTGACAGTGGACTTTCAAATTATTAACAGGGCAAGGACAGTATGTTGCTGACCAGACTAACTATGATTGGGGAGCATATGGCCAGATTTCCGCCGCCACAATTAAGGCATGGAAGGCCCTCTCGAAAAAGGGCGAGGCTGGAGGAAATAAAACAAAAATATTACAAGCCCCCCAGGAGTCCTTCTCAGAATTTGTTGCTAGAATGACAGAAGCAGCAGGCAAGATTTTTGGAGACCCAGAGCAAGTCAAGCCATTGATCGAGCAATTAGTATATGAAAATGCCTCACCAGAATGTAAGGCAGCTATTACCCCTAGGAGAAACAAAGGGCTGACAGATTGGATAAAGGTCTGCCGAGGTCTTGGAGGCCCACTGACTAACGCTGGCCTGGCAGCAGCTATCCTGCAGGGCCAGAGCCGCTCAAGTCCTGGCGGCCATAAAGTATGTTATAATTGTGGCAAACCGGGTCATTTGAAACGAGAATGTCGTACTCCTATACAAAAGAAAACCCCTGGGTTATGTACTAAATGCAGGAAAGGATATCATTGGGCCAATGAATGTCGCTCGGTTAAGGACATTCGGGGAAGGATTATTCAACATGATCCCTCCCCTACAGAAAGAGATGAAGACATTTCAAAAAACGAATATCCGGGCCCAAGGTCTCAGGGCCCCAAAAAATATGGGACACAAGCCTACAACCGGGGGAGACCTCTAACTGCAGAGCTACAAGAGGTTCCACAGGGTTGGACCTCTGCTCTATCTCCCAATTCTTATTAATGCCACATGAGGGTGTGCAACCTATCCCGGTTGATTTTAAAGGTCTCCTGCCTGAGGGAAGCGTTGGCCTCATTCTAGGCCGCTCCTCTCTTACCTTGAAGGGGCTTGTGGTTCATCCTGGTGTGATAGACCAAGATTATACAGGAGAACTTCAAGTTCTCTGTTCTTGTCCACAAGGCATATTTTCCATCTCACCTGGAGATAGGATTGCTCAGTTGGTTATCCTTCCAAGTTTACATAATTGTTTTCCATCCACCGGGGCGCCGAGAGGTGCCAATAGGTTCGGTTCTTCAGGAACTGAATTTGCTCATTTAGTAGTGGATCTCAAAACTAGACCCACTTTACAATTAACAATAGAAGGGAAGAGTTTTACAGGAATTTTAGACACAGGAGCTGATAAAAGTATTATTTCCTCCAACTGGTGGCCTAAGGCGTGGCCCGTTACACAGTCATCCCACTCCTTACAAGGGTTGGGATATGAGGCCAACCCTACAGTCAGTTCACGCTCCTTGACTTGGAAGACGCCAGAGGGTCAGACAGGAAGCTTTATACCTTATATGCTTCCTCTCCCCATTAACCTGTGGGGAAGAGACATTTTACAAGACCTGGGACTGACACTAATGAGTACTCTCAACAAGCTATTAATATTATGAAAAGAATGGGATATAAGGAAGGAAAAGGCCTTGGCAGAAAAGAACAAGGAAGGTTAAACCCAATTTCACAAGAAAGTAATACAGGAAGACTAGGTCTGGGTTTTCCCTAGTTGCCACTGAGGGCTCCTTGCCCATACCCTGGCTTACAGAGGAAGCCGTGTGGGTTCCTCAGTGGCCCCTATCCTCTGAGAAATTGGAAGCTGCTACAAGGCTGATTGAGGAACAGGCACAGCTTGGTCATTTAGAACCTTCCACTTCTCCTTGGAATACCCCTATCTTTGTTATAAGAAAGAAATCAGGAAAATGGAGACTTCTCCATGATCTAAGGGCCATTAATAAACAGATGCAGCTGTTTGGCTCAGTGCAACGAGGCCTGCCTCTGCTCTCTGCTTTACCTAAGCAGTGGAGGATAATAATTATAGACATTAGGGATTGCTTTTTCTCCATTCCCCTACACCCGCAAGATAGGCAAAGATTTGCATTCACCTTATCTGCTGTTAATCACCTTGAACCAGACAAAAGATATCAGTGGAAAGTTTTGCCTCAAGGCATGGCCAATAATCCTACAATGTGTCAGCTGTATGTACAAATGGCCCTTGAACCTGTTAAGAAACAATTTCCTTCTCTACTCTTGATTCATTTTATGGATGATATTTTAATATGCCATAAAGAGTTGACCACTTTGCAGAACTCATATCCTATATTAATTGCTACATTAAGACAGCGGGGTCTGCATATTGCCACAGAGAAGGTTCAAATTTCAGAAATTGGTTCCTTTTTAGGGACAGTTATTTACCCTGAGAAAATAGTTCCTCAAAAATTAGAAATTCGCAGAGATCATTTACATACCTTAAATGACTTTCAAAAGTTATTAGGTGATATAAATTGGTTAAGACCATTTTTGAAAATTCCCTCTGCTGAATTAAAACCTTTGTTTGACATTCTGGAAGGAGATTCCCATATTTCCTCACCAAGAGCACTAACAGCGGCTGCAAACCATGCCCTGCGATTGGTGGAGGATGCCTTGCAAGAAGCTCAGCTAAAACGCATTGATGGGACCAAAACTTTTAATTTGTGTGTCTTTAAAACCAGACATTTACCAACTGCCGTGTTATGGCAGGATGGGCCCTTATTGTGGATTCATCCTAATGCATCTCCTGCAAAGATTATTGAATGGTATCCAGATGCGGTTGCTCAGCTTGCCTTACGGGGATTAAAAGCAGCTGTCACTCATTTTGGAAGAGAGCCTAAAGTTTTAATAGTGCCTTATACTGCACATCAAGTTCAAATATTAACTGCTACCTCTGATGTTTGGGCCGTGTTGGTCACCTCCTTTAATGGTCAAATAGATAATCACTACCCTAAACATCCCATTTTACAGTTTGCCTTAACTCAAGCTATTGTATTTCCACATGTCTTATCTCAAAAGCCGCTCCCGGATGGAGTGGTTGTTTACACAGATGGGTCAAAGACAGGTGTGGGTGCCTATGTAATTGATAATAAGGTCACTGCCAAACAATACCATGAGACCTCACCTCAAGTTGTGGAATGCCTGGTAGTTTTAGAGGTTCTTGAAACCTTTCCAGGCCCTTTAAATATTGTTTCAGATTCCTTTTATGTAGTAAATGCAGTTAAAGCCTTAGAAGTGGCTGGGCTAATTAGACCATCTAGTAGACTTGTGGAAGTTTTTCAAAAGATTCAATTCGCCTTAGTTAATAGGAGATTCCCGGTTTTTATTACACATATCAGGGCTCACTCAGGTCTACCAGGTCCAATGTCTCATGGGAATGACCTAGCAGATCGAGCCACAAAATTGGTTGCTATCGCCCTATCTTCAAAATTAGATTTGGCCAAAGATTTTCATTAAAACTTTTATGTGACAGCAGAGACGTTACGTCGTCGGTTTGAGATAACGAGAAAGGAAGCTAGAGATATAGTTACTCAATGTCAGAATTGCTGTCAATTTTTACCAGTGCCTCATGTAGGAATTAATCCACGAGGAATTCGGTCACTACAGATTTGGCAAATGGATGTTACTCACATCCCAACCTTTGGCAAATTACAATATTTACATGTTTCCATTGACACTTATTCTGGAATTATATTTGCTTCTCCGTTGACCGGAGAAAAGGCAGCACATGTTATTCAACACTGCCTTGAGGCATGGAGTGCCTGGGGGAAGCCTAAAATTCTTAAGACGGACAATGGGCCAGCGTACACTTCTCAAAAGTTTAGACAATTTTGTCGCCAAATGGAGGTAACCCATCTGACAGGCCTCCCTTATAACCCTCAAGGACAAGGCATCATAGAACGGGCTCATCGCACTCTTAAGTCTTATCTAATAAAACAAAAGGGAGGAGTCGTGGAGACTCTACCCTCAGTGCCACGAGTCACTGTTTCTATAGCACTTTTTACCCTCAATATTTTAAATCTGGACAGTCAGGGCCATTCGGCTGCTGACCGTCACTGTTTAGAGCCTGACAGGCCGAAAGAGATGGTAAAATGGAAAGACATTTTGACCGGACAATGGAAGGGCCCAGATATTGTTTTATTAAGAGCCAGGGGAGCGGTTTGTGTGTTCCCACAGGAAGAAGACAACCCGTTTTGGCTACCAGAGCGGCTGACGCGGCGACTCGCGATATTGGAAGGTGACACCCAGGCGGACCCTCCAGGCTCTGATGACAGCCCTTGTGCTGATCCAAGGGATACAGGTTCCTAGTATATCGGGGGAACGACGATGGACCATATTATCTGCCTCTCCAAAACCCATACCAGTCAGACATAATGTAACTAATCTGTCCAGAAAATTGTTTCAATATCTTACAGGAAATTGGTCAGAAAACTTCAATGAGACACTCAGAAAATTGAGAACAGCTGTGGTGAACATCAACTCGACGCACGTGGATCTGTCCCTGACTGAGGGACTGTCCTCCTGGAATTCTTCAGCTTTCTTCTTTTCTTTTCTTTTCTTTTAAGTGGGTGGGAGTAGGCCTGTTTGGTAAGCCCTATGTTGTGGATTAGTATTCATCCTTTGGTTGGTTTGCAAACTCAGAGCTCAACAAAATCTTGACAAGGCTATTATTGCCCAGACGCTTGTAGCCATAGAACTAGAGGCTTCCCCTGCAGTGTGGTTTTCACTGCCTCAAATATGAGCAGTCTCCCCCTCACGAGTGGTGGTGCTAAATGTTAGGCCATCAGCGTTGCACCCCAAAGGATTTGCCCATTACACTGGGTCGGTGAGGAGTCTTGGCCTGGCTGGTCCTTGTCTGTGTAGCTGTGGTACCTGAATTTTGAGACAAACAGCCCTTGCACCCCTAGGAGATGACTCCATTGCACAGGGATGGGTGTTTGCATCTTTTTCTGTTTTCCCTTAGCCCTTGCACTCAGAGGACTTGCTTCCATTGCACCTGATAGGGTAAGGGAGACTGTCTTAAACTATTAGTCCTTGATCGCTTATTCCCCCAAGATGGAATTTGCTTGATCGGCCTTGAGTTTGAGTCGTACTGGTACCACACTAGACAGGCCAAGAACAGCCAGATAGATAACTCCATCTTTTTGTCTCCAGGCCAGCTGCCAATTGGTCCCAACGACAGGAATAAGCTGATCCCATATGCCAGAGGTACACCACGAGTGGTGAGTTTACCCGGTGACAGGCATTACGAGTGGCCACAACCTGGGGCGCACATTCTGAGAATGCCAGGTGTGGGTGCGAAACCCTCGTAGCCTAGACAGAGAGCTCACCATTCTTTGGTGCTGGCTGTGGAGAAATGTCAGCTAGCCTAAGACACGGGACATTGACCAGTGCCTGTTTAACAAAACAAAAAAGAAATAGCCAGTAGACAGATTCCTCAGCCGCTGTACCCAAGGGCTTCTGGTAAAGACACCCTGTAAAGCCTCAAACATTTCTATACACAGTCCCTGCCCACTAAGGTGTTCGTTCCACGGATAGAAGGTCTGGTAAGTCAATAACGGAGTGGACGGATAAGCCTCGGCCACCTAAGACAGGCCAGCCCCGGGTGGGGAGGCTGACCCCGTGACGGGTAAGAGTTTGAGCACCGCCCTCTAAAGAGACTCAGACCCGCCATGAGACCCCCAAATATGGGAGTTACGTAACCTTCCCAGGGACCTCAACTACCACCCTCTGCTATATAACAAAAAAGGGGCAGATGTAGGGAGCCGCAGCGGGTGCTGGAAAAGTCCGCCATTGCTAGATGGCGCTGTCGGCCGTAATTCTTCCTAGTAAACAAGTAAATTGCGCATGTGCCATGGTAAAAGCCCGCCAAAGTTAAAGCCCATCCCACGGCGTTTGGCGCGCAACGAGTAAGCAGCCAATCAGAGGTGAATACACCGCTCTAGGGTATATATAGCAGTGCTTTCCCAGGCCTGGGCGTCTTCTTCCACCATTTTGGTTTTTGGGAATAAACGTGTTCCTACGGAAGGATTCTGGTGTGTGTGTGCGTGTGCGTTCTTGCCGGCGAGACGATTACACGCGCACCTCACAACTAAAATAGTCAGAATGGGGTATACCAGTATCAAATGAGAGCAAAGAAATAAACAGAAGGCTAAAACCATTCAAATATGGGAAGATTATGTAAATGTACATTCTCAAAAGAGGAATTACAAAGAGCTACCAAAGATATGTAAGATGTTCAGTGTCATTAGTTGACAAGAAATGAAAATCAAAACACTAATGAGCTACCATCTTACTCCAGTTAAATTGTCTATTATTTTAAAAATTCAAAATGGGAAGTGCTGGCAATGACGTGGGGGGAAATCAAATGTTGTATGTTGTTTTGGAGAAAGTTCTATGAGGTGCTGAGAACAAAATATATTCTTTTTTTATCCCTTTGGATAAAATGATCTATAAATATCTGTTAGGTCCATTCGGTTTATGATGTCAGTTAGCTCCAATATTTCTATGTTTAGTTTTTATCTTGCTATTGGCAAGAGTGAAGTATTGTAGTCTCCCACTATCAGAATGTCAGAGTCAACATACAATTTAAGTTATAGTAATGTCTTCTTTATGAACGTGGGTCCCCCTGTGCTTGGTCATAGTGTTAAGAGTTATAATGTTCTCTTGGCAGACATGGTCTTTGATAAGTAATGTTTCCCACATGTAGTGTCCTTCCCTATCTATCTCTTTTGTTTAGTTTTGAAGTCTATTTTGCAACATTAGCTTGTTTCTTAGGTCCATTTGCTTGGAATACCTTTTGTAATCCCTTTACCCTGAGGTAATGTCTATTTTTGATGCTAAGGTGGATTTCTAAGTTGCAGCAGAAGAATGGATTTTGCTTTTCATTCAGTTAGCCTGTGTCTTTTCATGGATGAATTGAGACCATTGATATTGAGAGATATCACTGTGTAGTGTTTGTGAATTGCTCTTGTTTTTTAATTGTGGTGTGTGTGTGTGTGTGTGTGTGTGTGTGAGAGAGAGAGAGAGAGAGAGAGAGAGAGAGAGAGAGAATATACACAATATGTATACATCTGTACATGTGTGTGGTGTGTTTCTTATTCCTCTTTTTATAGACTTGTCTAGCATTATCCATTTCCTGTGTTTTCTCAGGTGTGGTTAACCTCCTTAGCTTAGAGTTTTCCTTCTATTGTCTTCTGTAATGCCAGAGTTGTAGAAAGTTATTGTGTGAATTTCATTTTATCATGGAATGTCATATTCTTCGAATATTATGATTGACCATTTGGTTGAATAAATAGTTTGAGATTTGAGCTTGCATCTCTGCTCTCTTGGAGTTTGTAGAACATCTGTTCAGGTCTTTCTGTCTTTTAGAATCTCAATTGAGAATACAGGTATAATTTTAATAGGTCTACCTTTGTATGATACTTGGTCTTTTCCCTTGTAACTTTTGATATTCCTTTATTGTTCTGTATGTTTAGTGTGTGATTACTGTGTTCCAAGGGCACATTCTTTTCTGCTTCAGTCTATTTGGTACTCTGTACACTTCTTGTACTTTTATTGGCACCTTCTTTTTTAGGTTAGGGGGATTTTCTTCTATGATTTTGTTGAAAATATTTTCTGTGCTTTTGACCTGGGTTTCTTCTCCTTTCTCTATTTCTATTATTCTAAGATATGGTCTTTTCAGAGTGTCCCAGATTTCCTGGATGCTTTGTGCCTGGAGGTTTTTTAATTTAACGTTTCCTTCAACTGAGATATCTTTCTTTTATCATGTCTTCAATGCCTAAGAGTCTCTCTTCCATTGTTTATATTATGTTGTTGAGTTTTGCTTCTGAGGCTCCTGTTCAAGTTCCTAACATTTTCATTTCCAGATTGTCCTCAAATTGGGTTTTCTTTATTGATTTCATTTCTAATTTCAGGTCATTTCCTTCCATTGTCTGTTTTCATAGATTTTTTTAAAGGGGTTTATTCATTTTTCTCTTTAAGAACTGCTATCATAATCATGAAGTCTATTTTAAGGTCTTTGTCTTGTGCTTCAGCTATGTTACTTTACTCGGAGCCTACTGTGGTAGGGATGCTGGGATCCCATGGAGACATATTGTTCTGTCTGTTATTGATTATAGTTTTACACTGACATCTAGACATCTGAGTTTGGGAAGATTTTAATTTCAGGTGCTAATCGCTAGTCTTGGCTTTGTTAGATGGGGTTTTGGAAGGTTTTTGTATGTTTGTTGTTTGTTTGTTTGTTTTGTTGTGTTTTCATTCACTTCTGATGCACTGTCTGGTACTTGGAAGAATGTAGTGGCTGGCTACATGTTGCCTGGTAGGAAAGAAATTCTTCTGGGAACCTGATAGACATGGTCACTGAGGGTTTCAGGTAAAATGTGTTTCTAAGTTTGGGAGCTGAAACATTGGAATGGGTATGGGCTAGGAAGGGGTGGGGCAGAGTGTCCAGAGATGGGAATAACTAGGGAGAGGTCACAACAAGTAGTTTGTTACCTAGCTGGGGATAAAGAACAGGGGTTGAATTTGGAGGAGAGGAGGGATGGTAAAGATCACCTAACTCTCTTACTTGCCGATTTGCTTCTGTGCCAGGTTGAGCTTATGGGATCCCAGGGAATGCTTGTTGGAGTTGGCAGCTCCTTTGGTGACTGGATAAGTGATGAGTTGGAGAAAGAAGTTTGGATGGGAAAATCTGTGTGATCTACTGGAGCTGTGGAGAGGGGGAAGCAGAGAGGAAGGCTATAGATTTAGGGGTGAGACAGGCGAAATGATTTTTGAGGAATGGAGAAGAGGTAAAGACCTACAGTTAATCTACCAGCCAAAGGGTGCTTTCAAATTTGAATTGGTGAGTGTATTTATTAGCATAAAAAGCAAAAGCCAAATAATTGCCATCAGCAGAAGGGGAAAAGCAATAAGAAGTAAAATATAAAATTGAAAGCTTGCAAGATGTCCCAGAAACAGTACAGGAAGATTGAAGCAGCTAGCTAGACATCCCAAGTGAGCTTCTCTGTATGGCTAAGCTTTCAATGGCTGAACTTTCCCTGTTGTTGACATGTTTATACACTGAGATAAACAATAACAACCTCTGTTGGAAATGGTTTACCTCTCTAGCTAGTTTCAAGAACACAAAGATTTCATCCCTGGGCTTTCCTTCTTGTTAAGGAATTTGGGGCATACCATTCCTCAGACAAGGGACCTTGAAGGACATGTGAGAGAGACATGCGTCAGTCTAGAATGGGAAGCATGACAGCCCAGCTTCCAGAGACAGCTTCTTGGTGAGCTCCAATAGCGTCTGACAACTACCATTCTGTACAGTGCACAAACAATGGAGTAGCCAGGATATTAAGCCCTAAGATCAATTGTGGTTTTGTTTGTTTTTCTTATTGAATGTTTTATTTACATTTTAGATGTTATCCGATTTCCCCATTTCCCCTCCACCCAGGAACCCCCTATCCCATCCCCCCTCCTCCTGCTTCTATGAGGATATACCCCCACCCACCTACCCACTCCCACCTCCCCACTCTCAAATTCCCCTACACTAGGGCATCCAGCCTTCACTAGACCAAGGACTTCCTCTCCCACCTGTGCACGACAAAGCCATCCTCCCCTACATATACAGCTAGAGACATGGCTACCTCCCTATGTGCTCCCAGGCTGATGGTTTAGACCCTTGGGAGCTCTGGTTGGCTGATATTGTTGCTCTCCCCATGTAAGAGCTCCTTCAGCTCCTTCAGTCTTCTCTCTAACTCTTTCTTTGGGAACCCCACAATCAGTTCAATGGTTAGCTGTGAGCATCTGCCTCTGTATATGTCAGGCTCTGGCAGACCTCTAAGAAGACAGCTATATCAGGCATACGCCTGTAGTCCCAGCTACTCGGAAAGCTGAGACAGGAGGATCACTTGAGTCCTGGAGCTCTGGGCTGTAGTGCACTATGCCAATCGGGTGTCCTCACTAAGTTCGGCATCAATATGGTGACCTCCCGGGAGCGTGGGACCACCAGGTTGCATAAGGAGTGGTGAACTGGCCCAGGATGGAAACAGAGTGGGTCAAACCTCCCGTACTGATCAGATCAGATGTTTATCTGTGTCCTGAAATCTCAGAGGAGAAATTTAGTAGTGGCAAGAAAGAAATTCGTATGATTAAGCTTGCACTTCAGCCATAATGTGGAAGAAAACTTAGGCCAAGGGAATTAGAATGGAGGCAGTGGATCTTTGAGAAACTGCAGGGGTAGCAACCGAGATCAAAGCTTGTTCAGAGAGGGATTTAAGATGCTGAATCCATATGGCTTGAGGAACAAATGCATTAGTATAGACACTGAAACAAAGTGGGGATGATTGCCATTCCTTCAGCATGGCCCTCTGGAAAGGGAAGCCAGAGATGCAGGAGAAAGACCAGGCTCGATGGGGGCTACACTGCGACTCAGCTTGGGCACAGTGACCTTGAAATGCTTATGAATCTGCACCTGGAGCCACACATCTGGAGGACAGATCTGAGATCCATCCTTGAGGGTGTGAGCAATGATTAAAGTCAGGAGGAGATGGAACACCTAAGAAATAACTTAACAAGATCATAGTATGGAGAAAAAAAGGATCTTAGGAAAGGAACTGGGCAGAGGCAGCAAGCAAACAGAAGGCAAGGAAGTAAACTAAATAAGTATGGTTTTTACCTTATGCATTTTGCTTCTTTTCCCTATTTCTCTGTTATACTGATAGCATTCTATTTCAGTTAGCATCCTATCATTTTGTTTCCATTTTAGACCAAAGATCCCTAATTTTAGAGTAGATCTTCCCATCTCAATTAATCTAGGCAGGACATTCCCTCACAGCATACCCAGCGACTTGTCACCTTGAGCCTGTCAAAGTGGCAATGTTAACCATCACAGTAATTCTAGTATTCTGCCTTTCACCTCTGTAAGACTTGTCTTTAGTGGACACTGGACACCACAGACAGACAACAGGACCTCATGTGTAGTGTTTGATCCTATATGTAAACCCACCAACAGTACATTTTAGAAATCTGTACTAGTTACCATGAGCTGTGACTGTAACTTCTGCAGCTTGAGGTGCGACAGCAAGACTCAAATGACATTCGTTTCTTTCTTCACAACTGCACAGGGAGATACTGTTCTCAGAAACTGAGCCATTGATTACTTTTACTTCCCTACACTGTAAACCTTTACCCTCTCTTTTAAAGGAAGCAATTTCTGGATTCCCTGTTTCATCCCAGACACCAGCATCAAAGCTCCTCTGTTTTGACAGTATTACTAAATAAAATGGAGTTGTTTTGTTTTGTTTTGTTTTAATCCAGGCATTGCGAACAGAAAGTCACTCTAGAAACTGAAACAGCTACCAAATGAACTATTCACAGGTGGAGGATATGGAATGGATACCCTGTATGAGAAAGGGGTTCAAGGCCTCCATGAAACTGAAGTAGTGGCACAGGGGCTGCAATGTTATTCAGAACACATGCAATTTAAACCTTGCAAATTGTTTACCTCTGGAAATGACTACTTGATATTTTTTGATGTCAACTAATTGCTTGGATAATGAAAGCATGGGGGAAACGAAACTGCTAAGAGAAAAACTAATATACCAAAGAAAGGTAGATATCCAAGGAAAGGGGCTCCATGATGGAGGGGAGACCAAAGAGGGCAGGAAGGGACTAGATTCCATTTAGGGTCAATAGTCGCACCACTGATATACTGAAAGGAAAACAAAGATTCATTTCCTTATTAATAGTTTACAAATATTCATGCCCAGAGACCAAAAGACAAACATGTGAACAATAAGGGCTTCATTGAAAAAGTATCTGAGCAGATTAATAAGTAACACTTAGACCTGAAATACCTATCAACTCTTTTAAAGTCCAGTTTCTAATAAAGCAGTGGTTTGGAGAGGCGAGCTGCTCCAGTTCAGCTGCTGTTGCTGTAATACAATACAAACCAAAATCAAGCTGGGGAGAAAAGTGTTTATTTTACCTTTTAGGATTCAGTTCATCCTCCTACACAGCTAAGGAGTGAACTCAGATGGAAATCTGGGAACAGGAATAGAAGTGGAAACCGTAGAGGAATGCTGTTGGCTAGCTGGCTCCTCATGGTTTGCTCAGCTGGCATTTTTATACAGCCCAGGATGACCTTCCCAAGGATGGCGTCCAGGTCAGTCAGTGTCTCAAAAACCAACAGAGTTGTGTTAGTAGAACAATACCTGAGGTTGTGTAGTGACCCCATGTGTATACACACACACACACACACACACACACGAACACACACAAACCCTCACACACATACATACCTGACCATGCATCACACACATGAAGAGAGAGAATGAATTCATAAGCCTGTACTTTAGAAAATAGTGTAATTCCGTAAGTGGATATGAATTTTAAAAGGAGCCAAGTTTATAGCACATTATGTACAGAACCACCGTGCTCAGGAGTACAGGCTTTAAAAAGTCCTTCAGGGTACTTGGGGTAGACTTTTTATTGATTTGCTTTCTCAGTGAACTCTCAGCTTCTGATACAATCATAAAGAAAAACACAGAATTTTTATGAATGCTCTATCCAGGGTCTTAAATACTCCTTTGTTCCAGACATGTATGGTAGAACCATGAATCCTCAGGGAAAATAACAAGACACCAGGCATCTTGTCAAGAACTCACAACAGGCTAGTTATTGCTCCCGTCCTAACATGTCACATCTTTGTTTATGTTTTAAGGAGTCCAGAAACAAAGCAACCCACAGAAAGCCTTTGTTCATTTTATCTCTTGAATCTTCTGTGTGGATATGTGCACGCACGTCAGCCCCCATAGAAGCACACAAGTACCTCACATGGCAGAACAAAGGAGAATGCCCTTCTACTGTTACAATTCATCTGTGTCAGGAGTACAATCAAAATTTACCAAAGCATTTTTGAGGTTTTGTCAATTAGGATGCTGTAGTCTTTTTCCCCACTGGAATGTATTTGTTTCTTCCTTGACATCTTTGGAGTGTTTTCAAATGAAGGGTGTTGTGATTGTGGAGGAAGATAGCAACTTTCTTCTATTTCAGACTTATTTATTTTTCTCAGAGCCTTTTCTAGGCTATCTTCCAAAATAGCCTCTAACTACCTAAGCTGTTCAATGAAGTGTATCAGAAAGCAATCCTTGAAATAGCTCTGAAATATGTTCTCTTCTCTCATTTGAACATGGTTGCATGCCAATCAAGAGCAAAGCAATTAAAATCCTGCCAAGATCAGAGTATGTGCCTGGCCGCCGCTTTTGCCAGTCTATCAAAACATTTCCTCACAGCTTTTGTTAAAGCCCCAGTGACCTACTCTCCAGCAATATCCAGAAATCTCTCCGTGATCTTTACAGTTCTTCATTTGTTTCCAAATATAGGTCAACAAGTTTGTTGCTTTGAAATACCAGCTGTCAGTTTTTAGTCTCCCCCCGCCTTACATCTCACTGGTTGTTTATTTTTTTTCCCCTACCTTTTAAAAGCACCTGCCTTAACAACAACATTAAATCTTCGGTGGTGGATGCGCATGTGTCTTATTTTCATATTTTCATTAAGGTTACGGTGTTTCAAGCTGTGTTGTGTATGCCTAGTTCCTGCACACATCAGTCTTTTTCTCATGGTCCTCCCATTCTGCTAATAAGATAATCCGTTAGCAGATTTTTCTGGTGCCATCCACTGAATCTCAGCACACTTGGCAATCAGCTTCCTTGAGTTAATCAGCAAATACATTGCTGTGGGAGGTAAGCAGTCCCTTTCTGGATTATTCAGCCGTCTCATCAATAATCGAAAGGACCAGCTAAGCAATTTGCCCTGCCCTCCCCTAAGCCTTCGGCTACCCCCTCCCCACCCTGCCGAGTGCAATTGACATTCGACTTGCTCAAACAGTTCTGCTCAAGAATCTTGAAATTTCAGGTCGCCCAGAGCACAGTTCAGTGACAGAATGTCAAGATACAAACCAAAAAAAAAAAAAAGTCCCAGGAACTGCCAAAGTATCTGTGACTGTGAAGAGATGGAGAGAATGGCTGAAACTGATAGAAATCACAGGAGCCTGAAGCCAGTCAGCTGAAAACAGGTAACTGAAGCAAACCTATGTTTTAGGTTAAATTATATGAATGCCTGAATCTCCGACTTCATTTCCTGCACAGTAAAAATGCTATAAGGCAAACAGTGCTTGACTCTGAGATATTACCGGGACTCACAAACTCTACAGTCCTTGCAATGAAAACATTAGTTTAACCTTATCTCTCAGAATTGCTAATGAAGCTCTAATCCTTACCCCTCCTCTGCCTAGCCATCTATTTGTCTAAAATACAGCTTCCTTACTTGACAGGGCCCAATGTCTTTAATCCTTCAAACCTTTCATCAGATGGGCTACATACTATTTTGCATTAAGAAAATGGACTAAACGATGTCAACACTTTTGAAGATGAAGCATTTTTCTCAATTCAATTGAAGTCTCCGTGTCTGACAGTGTCTGCCTTCTGACTATCTGTTCTCATGTACATAGACAAAATTCAACTTTATTCGTTCTTTCCCCTCCTGCCTGACCTGAGTTTCTACCCTGAATTGCTACTGCTTTCTCCTTGAAATTGCAGAACAGTGGGAAATTTGATCAGCCTGATCTAGCAAGTCTCATACAAAGATGGCAATGGTTACACAGAGGCATTTGGCATTTTCAATGAAGTTCACTGTGAAGAGTGACGTTTATTGAACAGGTCAAGGCACAATATAAAATATTTTTCTCTACCTATTAGGACATATTTTCATTTTAAGTGTAAATACTATGGTCTTGAGAAAACGTAAGCAACTATAGAGGAAATTCTGGTCTTGTTTTTAATGTCTTTACTTTTCTCTGCAGATATAACCTCCCTTACATGAGTACCAAATCCTAGTATTTTATTCTTTTTCTACTTGTCCCTTGGATGTTTTCTTCATACTACAGGGTCAATACTTTAAAAACTATATTTCTCCAGAGCCAGCTTCTTTGTCAAATCCATCTTGAACTCGTGACACTAGAATTTCTCCTCTGCTGCTGTCATTTCTTTTTGAGGGCAAAATCACTTATGTGTCATGGCATCAATGACCCTTTCATGTCCACTGGCTTTTCTGCAAACATCAAGATGCCTCAATAAACAAGTGCTGACTTTCTCAATGCCACAGGAGTTTTAGAGAAATGTACACATCGTGTTAAATACTAGCTGATAGCCCATGCACTATGTCATTCTTAGTAAGCATTTTGTGGTCATATCGCGTTGTGCTGTGTTCCATCAATTCTTCTAAATCTGACCTTCCTAATCATAAATTGTTTAATATTACACACTTGAGGAGCAGCAGTTTTCTTAGTGTGATGTATGTCTCTTCAGTTCCAGGATGCCAGAGGTATAGGTAGTAACGTGGTAAAGCCACCCTGAGTTACATACATACTCTGTCTCAAATAAACAAAAAGTAGCAATAACATTAGAGTATGGCATATTACTGCTAGTATGAATTTTAGATTAAACTTCTAGAATGAAATATATTTCAAAATCTGATTATTGATAATTTATCTTTAACTCAATAATACATAGAACATAAGAACTTGATAACAAGTTCCCTGTATAAAACCTGAAATCAAGCATAAAGGCTTTTTGAAAATTATACTGATGATATCCAATGCTATATTTTACTAATTCATTACATGCCTGGCATGCATGTATGTTATCTAAAATAAAATTTTCTATGTAACCCTACTTAAAAGTAGAGAGCAAACCTCAAGGTAATTTAATCATGTCACTCTAATGATCAAAACCTGTAAGTTGTTCTGTTACTGCCTCTAGGTCACCCGTACCTTGTATCTATGTTGTCCATTTGCTTGCCGGGATCTGTCCAAGTGCCTACTTAACTCCAAGACAGAGTTCATGACCAGTTCATTATACAATCAACAAACTGTGAAGCGTCCACAATAATCTGCCTTACAGGTGGCTTTGTTGAGTTGGTTCTGTCTTGTGTTGTTACGGTTTTGTTTCTGGGATGCGGCCTCATGCAACTCAAGCTAGTTGTTAAGGGTGGCCCTGAACTCATAAACCTCCTATCTCTGCCTCTGGTTGGGACAGCCAGATTATAGGCACGCTTCACAATGCCGGACCACATGCTGTTTGCTAAGGAAGTAATATGTGAACTGAGATCTGAATAGCAGGAAGAGCAATCATGTGGAGCTTGGAAGGTGATGATGTAACCACAGGAAACATCTAGTAAAAAAGCTCTAGGCAAGAAAGAGCATTCTGAAAAGAAGAGAGAGCAAGTACAGGTAAGAATAAAAACCTCAGGGGGTCCTACAGAACACATAAGCTCTTACAGGAAACAGGCAGGGTTTAAGGAGAAAACACTATTCAAAGGCTGGCTAGAAAAGAGAAAAAGATACCAGTTTACCAATATCAATCAAAACTATGGTGTGTGTGTGTGTGTGTGTGTGTGTGTGTATGAGAGAGAGAGAGAGAGAGAGAGGGAGGGAGGGAGAGAGGGAGAGAGGGAGAGAGGGAGAGAGGGAGAGAGAGAGAGAGAGAGAGAGAGAGAGAGAGAGAGAGATCATAATAAAAATAATGTAGTAGTACATATTATCTCTGCTCATGTCTAGGTATGTGTAACTCAATTATATCATTTATTTGGTGAAGTATCTTAACTTGTTATTTCTACATGGCTAGCTCTTCCTAACTAGTCTGATGAATCAACACATGAACAGTCTCTGTCATGTCCTTCAGTATCCTGTTTTCCACCCAAGCTGTTATCACATTCTCTCTCTCTCTGTCTCTCCCCTTCTCCTTTTCTTTCTTCCTTCCCTTCTTCCTCTTCCTCCTCCTCTTCTTCTTCCCCTTTTTTTTTATTTTTGTTTTTTTGGGTTTTTTGTTTTTGTTTTTTGTTTTTTTTTAAAAAAAAGGTTTTCTCTGAGTAATCTATTTGCTGTCCTGGACCTTGCTCTGCAGGTCAGGATAGCCTCAAACTCACAAAGATCTACCTGCCTCTGCCTCCCAAGAGCTGGGATTAAAGGCATGCACCACCATTACCAGCTCACATTTTCTTTCTTAGACACAGATGAAGCATATGGTGTCGTTCAATTTATCTATTACTAATACAATGCAAAAATCATGTTTAAACCCTATTTATAAATGTGATATTCTTAAATCCAGGTATCAAATATTTTTATCAGTTCTAATGTTCTATGTATTACTGAGTTAAAGGTAAATATAGATCATTATAATTTTATAGAATATATTTTGCCTGGCAGTTTACTCTAAAAAAATTATACTAACAGTAATATTTTACACGATATATATTTGAGACAGGGTTTCATAGAGGCTAACCTCAAGCTACATAGTCAGAGATTACTTTGAAGTTCTGGTCCTCCTGCCTTTTGCTCCTGAGTCCTGGAATTGCGAGTGTATGCCCCCACATCCAGATGATGTGGTACTGGCAACTGAGCCCAGGGCTTCATGCATGCTAAGCAAACACTCTATGAACTGTGCTATCTCCCAGCCCCGTATTTATGTATCTTCTGATCTAGCACTTTCTGCCTAGAAGATATACTATAACATTTATAAGTAAAGTTCAAACATTATTTATTGCATTGCATTACCAATAAATAAATGGGATGGTGCCTTACGCTTCATCTGTATTTAAAAAAGAAAGTGAGGTAGCAGCTTGGGCTGAGAAAGATACAGGATAGGGAATGACATGAGGATGACTGTTCATGTTAATACATCAAGCCAGCTACCAAGAGATAGCCATGGATGGAAATACGAAATACAGGATATTTTGCCAAACAAATGATAAAATTAGAGGATATACATAGACAGGAGTAGAATATCTACCACTACATTATTTTTTTATTATAATTGAATCACAGAGACAACTTGAGAGATTCAATGCTTAGCCTTTTCAAGCATCGCCAGTGTCAGTAGCATTGGACATAACACAGGGGGATTCAGTGCATTCTTTCAAGCTCATGGCTTATAGCCAGTGTTACGTGACACTGAATTGGTATCTTCTATCTGCATTCAGGAGACAGGGAAAGGTTGCCATGAATTCATATAAGTTAAGGTAAAAATTCAGACTCAACAAGTTCCTGCTACTCTGTTGATCTGTATTTGTGAGAACAATTTCTCCCTTTTCATTTTTCTCTCAGGCTGGTCGTCTCCTCCCTATTTTATTGTTTTATCCAATCTTCTTCAGCCACTCTGAAGGTCCAGGTGCCTCTGGGGTCTGCACATGGTTCCATATTTCATTTTTCATATTCTCCTAAGGACATTCATATTTCATGTATTTCATATTCTCCTAAGGACAATATGTTCTTCATCCATTATCCTTGCCAGTTAATTTTAACTCCATTAATTTTAAAGCATAGATTCCACCCAAATTCATCTTTTTCCTTAACTTTGGGCTTTTCCCTCCAACTCTTTAATAGATAGTTCTATTGTAATATACTATAGACCCATAAACCTGAATTGTATTTAATGTAATAATCATAGACTGGTGGGGGTTTTTATGTGCGCTGTTCTACCTGCAAGTATGCCTGTATACAAGTGTCAGATCCCTTAGAACTGTAATTACAGACAGTTGCCAATTGTCATATGGGTGCTGGGAATTGAACTCTGGTCCTTTGGAAGAGTAGCCAGTGCTCTTAACTTCTGAGTCATCAATTCAATCCCTAGACTGGTGTTGTTAAATGTGAAATACTGCAATGATTTTTCAACCTCTGTGACAATTTGAGCCACCATTCAGCTAAGTATCTCCACCTGGTATTTCCTTCCATGGTCCATTCTCTCTCTGTGTGTCCTGGTGTATCAGTTTGTGAATACTCCTCCTCACCATCGCCTATCTGTTTATTTCTCATCCCAAGCTTTTACCATGTTTTCTCTTTCAACACAAATCTAAACATAGTGCGCTTGCATATAGATAACTCAACCCCCACAATGGCAACCCAAATATACCAATCATGTACCTGCTGCTGCTATATTTCAACTTCATCACAAAACATTGCAATACCCTCAGAGTACCAGCAGGCACACACACAGGTCATGCATTGCTGACCCCACATGCGCACACACCCTGGTCCTACACAATGTGCTCTCACACCTTGCAATGACCATCTTGCCTTGCTCACTTCAGCCCTCCCTCCTCCTGCCTTGGAGGTCTATATATGGTGGAGCAGTTGCTATTATCCCACTCCCTCCTGGCCTCTTTACTTCCTTCCTCGTGATACTATAGTACCGTATAATCCTATAGTTTCATGGTTACTTTTGCACTTCTTCTTTTCTACCATTCCTCTTGTCTTCAGATATTCTTACTACAGCCCATAGAACAGCCTACAAAACACAACTCAATAAAGAATGAAAAACAAAGAAATAACCCTCATTTCCATAATCTATTTTTAAATGGTTCATGTGCTAATTTGTATCACACTCCCCCTCTTCCTATAGGTACTATCAGTCCTCAAAATGTCTACTCATTATCCTATGGACACTGCATTGTACCTTGAAGCAAGATACATAAATATTCTTTCAGTTCTCAAGGCCTCCTTTGACACACACATGTAAAAAAAAATATTTTCCAATTCCAATCATTCCTATTCCTCTTATCCTCTAAAAACCTATTTACATCACCACATATGTAGAGTACGTAGTCCCTACTCGATAGTTGCCTTCTCGCTGCAAGTCCAGCTACAATTTAGGTGTCTTCAAGTTCTACATGGACAATGTTATCCAAAGCTGTACATGTGGGAATTGCTGACACCCCCCTCGAGCCATCTGCTGTCACGGCCACAATGTCTTTCGTTTTTTTCACACATCAGAGTGGTCTGAAATCCATCAGCCCCACCGCATACTGACTAAACCTTACTGGCCCCTCCAGCCCTTATTTCATAATCGTGGCCTACCTCATTTTTAATGTTATCATTTATAATCTTTCTGATCTCAGATTTAAAACATCTGCTCTTTCTGTTTTAACCTACACCCTATGAATATTAAACTGCTCTCTTACTACATCCTTAATTCCCTTTCTTTTTATGTTGAAAGGTACTCACCCGAGTTGAGTCATTACATGTCACATTTGCTGAAATTACTGCTCAATTTCACAGCTCTGAAGCCTGGGGTGGCTCCTTTATGTGAAGGAAAATCCACAGAGGCTATCCCATTGCAAATGTCTCTCCTTCACCCAGGTACACTGCAGAGCTACCTGGTGGTCCTGCGTTTGCCTTTAATTCTTTAACTCTGCCTAATGACAAACAGGGACATTTCTAGCCACGCTTTTCATTCTGTGTCTTATTCCTGAAGACAAGCTTGCCTCCTCTTTCCACCTACTCCCTCTGTGCCGCCCTCCACAAAGTGATACATTCAACTCTCATAGCCATGCTTCCAGATTCTGAGAACTCTTCTCTTGAAATGTAGCACAAAGGTGCTGGGGCCTCCTTCCTTGCTGTGACTTGTTTCTTCTGTTCTCCTTGCTTTCCTCCTCAGACATCCGCAAACATTTCATCACATTGTCATCTTCATCCCAGACTGACACCTGATTCATTTCCATATATATATATATATATTTTTTTTTTGGTAAAAGAATAAGACAGGCTTTCTTGATACTTTTTGGTTTTTTTCAAAAGGAGCTCTGGCAAAGTTTTATTAAAGGAAAACTTTCTTGTTCACTTCTCATCTGTCTGCTCTGCCATGCTTCTAATAATATCAGAATCACCTGGGTCAATGATAGCCAGTGTGCATACTCTGTAGTACTTTCCGCAAGCTGTGCCCAATTCAATATTATTGCCACTGTAGTGATGGACACCAGTTTTACCCAACATGGCATAGTATTCTATTTCAGATTTCCTCAAAGCTGGGCAGTTGTTGGCAAGGATAACCAACTTCGCGTTGCCTTGTCTGATCATTTTCAGAGTCTGTTTGTACCCCAGCACGTACTTTCCACTTTTCATAACAAGCTGGACCCTAGAGTTGATCGACTCCAGAGACTTTTTCGTTTTCTTTGCAGCCACCATCTTCCTGACTTAGGTGCAAAACAGCCCCCAACCAAGAGCAGCCGCCATGATGGCCAGGGAGCGAGAAAGGAAGGAGTTCCCACAATGCAAAGCTCTTCTAGGTGGACCTTGATAATACTTTCTAACCTCCTATTTACTGTCTAGTATTAAACATTGAGCCTGTATTTCTTTTCAGTTCCAATGTATTGATTTCTCCAAATTACCAAACTGAAAGCACATTTTTTAATTAATTTTTTATTGGATATTTTATTTACATTTCAGATGTTATTCCCTTTCCTCATTCTCCCCACCCAGAAACCGCCTACCCCATCCCCCTTCCTCCTGCTTCTACGAGAATGTGCCCCCACCTACCCACTCCCACCTCCCCACCCTCGAATTCTCCCATACTGGAGCATCCAGCCTTCACAGGACTAAGGACCTCCTCTCACCTATGCCCAACAAGGCCATCCTCCCCTACATATACAGCTGGAACCATGGTTCCCTCCCTATGTGCTCCCAGACTGGTGGTTTAGACCCTGGGAGCTCTGGTTGGTTGGTATTGTTGCTCTCCCCATGGGGCTCCAAACCCTTTCAGGTCCTTCAGTCTTCTCTCTCCCTCCTCCATTGGGAACCCTCTGATCAGTTGTATGGTTAGCTGTGAGCATCTGCTTTTGTATATGTCAGGCTCTGGCAGACCTCTAAGGACACAGATATATCAGGCTCCTATCTACATGCACTTCTTGGCATCTACATCAGCGTCTACCTTTCGTGACAGCACATGGGATGGATACTCCGGTAGAGCAGTCTCCAGACAGGCTCTCCTTCACTTTCTGTTCTACACTTTGCTCCATATTTGCTCCCTTGAGTATTTTGTTACTCCTTCTAAGAAGTACCAAAGCACCCACGCTTTGGTCTTCCTTCTTCGTGAGCTTCATGTTGTCTGTGAGTTGTATCTTGGGTATTGCGAGTGAAAGCATATTATAAATCAAGGTCTATGCTCCTTTTATTTGATTTGATATTACTAAACAGTGCTTCATGATCACTGCTTCCTCTTTGCAAGAACAGAGGACTCTCCTGATTAACTGATATTCTCTCTCTCTCTCTCTCTCTCTCTCTCTCTCTCTCCTTCTTCTCCCCTCCTCTCCCCTCCCCCTCCCTCTCTCCATTCTTTATAAACTTAAATGTCATGATACCCAAAAGATCTTTAGCTCTAGCCCACTGAATTTCACTCATGCTCCTGGTATGATTCATCCCAGAAGTCCTTCCATTTGCCCAGTGCAACTCATACACCATAGTCTTAGGATAGTCCATCTTTTCTCTGAGCGTTACACTCACAAAACAAATCTATTGATTCTTTCCAAGCTTAACATTTGTATGTACACACACATGAACACACATATGCACACATATGCACACACAAAGAGAGACATATACACACCATACACATACACACACACACACACACACACACACACATATATCTGTGTGTGTGTGTTTGTGTGTGTGTGTGTGTGTGTGTGTATGTGTGTATTTGTGCCTGGGTGGTAGAACATGGTAATGAAAAAGCCAAAATGAGATCCACTTGGGGACCTGCTACCCAAGCCACCGTGTGTGTGTGTGTGTGTGTATGTGTCTGTGTATAAATATCTTATATTCCAAAAATGGATGTTGCAAAAATAACTCATTTTATTATATTCACTATAATATGTAAAATATATACATGTACATATAAATATTAAATGTATACCCACATGGCAAATCTGTCTGTGTGCATATATATATGTATACACTTACATATTTAAGACCTACAATACACCATGAACTGTGTTGCTCATTAAGATTGTATTATTAACAAATGGATTTCTTCTGCTCTTCCAGGAAGTTACAGTGTCTTAAATTGAACTCATCACCTTTTTCCATAAATCTGTTACTCCATAAAATTTTCTTTTCTTAAACACAAAACTCCTTTCCTTTCTTATTTTCCTCTTCCATTTGGCATTCATCAAAAACTCCTGCCATGTCATCATGATTTCTCAACCTTTTATTCATGACTCCTGGCACTCTAGATCTGTCCAGAACCTCTGTAATATATCAGCCTTATGATTCAGCTCTTTGCCTTGTAACCTATAAATTCAGAGACTAATTTTCTGGCACATGGCATATCGAAACACTACGCTAAAGTTACAATATTCACTTGTTCAAAAAATTTTTATTAGTCATTTTGAACCAAGGGATGAATGTCAATCTAGCCTGACATTTAAAGTCCTTGAAAATTTAACCCTCCTCAACTTTTCAAATTTGTCTCTGCACTTTGAATACTGACTTATAATACTATAATATGACATCTACTGAAATGGCTATCAGATCCCCATGTGTGCCATATTGGATCTCGCTTTAACTTTTTCATTACCATGTTTTACCACCCAGGCGCCAACTCATTCAGAAAGTTCCCCAACCCTAGATTTTCCTACTCTGGGTTCCCACAATTCTATTTTTTTCTGCCTGTGTTTACACAGAAATCTACCACATTAGATTTCTGTATATGTCTCTATGATAGGAGGCTAGGATCTGTATTCATCTTTAACTTCATAAAACTGGTAATATTTAGCACATATTACTTAATGAATTTTAATTAAGGAAATCGGTAAACGTCATTTATCTTTCATGGCCTTGAGTTTGCTACAGTATTTCTTTGAATACCTGGACTATGATCCACTCATCTTCCTACTCTTTTTGTTAACATAGTGCTTGATTTGTTGTGGATACATTGATAAACAGTCATGCTGTGAAGACCATCATCAGTCTTGAAAATAATGTATAGATATGTGGAGGGGGAGGTACCTTTGAAAGAAAATGCTAAGAAAGATAGATAGAAAAGGAGAGAGAGAGAGAGAGAGAGAGAGAGAGAGAGAGAGAGAGAGAGAG
>NW_021620923.1:1716222-1724167 GCF_004785775.1 Grammomys surdaster
AGAGAGAGAGAGAGAGAGAGAGAGAGAGAGAGAGAGAGAGAGAGAGATCATTGTTAACCCATGTTACAATCTGATGGGGGCCTATCAGTACTTGAGAGGCAATGTGTATCTGAGGGCTTGACAGAAGCTATCTCTACGACTGCTCAATTTTGCTGTAAACTTAAAACATCTGTAAGAATTAATGCCTTAAAAAAATGAAAAGGCAAAAAAATCCAATTTCTCAGATTGTATGAAAAAGTACCTATATAAAACACTAGTATATCTTCCATAAAAATAAAACTGATGGGGCTGAGAGATGGCTAAGCAGTCATCCGCACATACTGTTCTTGCAGAAGACCAGAGGTCTGTTCCCAACATCTGTATCAGGCAGCTCAAGACTGTCTGTAGCTCCATCTCCAGAGGAGCTGGTCCCTCTGGCTCTGTGGGCACTACCACTCACAGGTACAAACCCATACACAAACATATACACATACATTTTTTAAAATCTGCATTATAAACATGTTCCTAGGAAGTCTTTTTTTTTTTTTTTAGATATACTGATACTAGCTATACATTTTGTTTCCTTTGCAACATCCTTGGCAGTGTCCTAAACCAAACCTGTTCTCTGTGTTCTCTGTCACTGTTGTCAGCCCATAGGCATCCACCATGACAAACAACCATGAAGTTAAAGACAGAATTTGCTCTGACCTTGATAAAAACACCCTGTGCCGATGGTAGATTCTTACAAGCTGATTGCTGGGGGAAAGCTTCAGTGCCCGTGGCTTCAGTGATTCTAAAACCCAGAGGTGTGTTATTAGCTGCCAACACAGTGACAAACATAATAGCCATGTTCTGATTCTCATTTTGACTTTTAAAGATGGTAGGTAGTGACTGTTAGGGCTCTGCGTCTGCTGATCGAACAATTTGTTTCAATCTAGGATGTATTGAATAAAAGCAAAAGGAAGCATTTTATTGTTTTTTGGGTTTTTTTTTTTTGAACAAGCACCAATTGACACATGGGAACACAGAAGCACTGAGTGTAGAAAAGGCACAACAGTATGTGTCCTAAATGCAATCAGCCACAGAAACAAGTTGTAAAATGTGATAAAGTCTAGTGCTCATTGGAAAGCTGACTTGGGAACTGAAGGAACTAGATTTCAAAGCAGAATCTACCATTATTCTGCTCTACTCATGTGGAACAAATCCATTTTTACTGTAAGCCTTACCTCTTCCCCCCACCCCTTGTACATAAAGGAATGGGCCAATGCCTTCCTCAAGATGATTTAAATCTCATGTTTCCTAAGTTATAATAAAATCTCAGAAACAAGAGACTGGAGAGTATAGCAGATAAGCACACTTACTGCTCTTCCTGAAAACCCAAGTTTGATTCCTAGGACCCACATCTGGTAACTCACAACTACCTGTTATTCTAGCTTCAGACCCAACACCTCCTTCTGATCTTCCTGGAAACATAAACACACACACACACACACACACACACACACACACACAGAAGAGCCCTCCCTCACATTTCATATTTTTTAAACATAATATTTGTATTGATTATTTGAAAATTTCACATCATGCACCCTGTCAATCTGTTTTATACCTCACCTCCAGAATGCTGCTCAGGGAAGGCAGAATACAGTCTACAATAGGGGATCTGAGCCCACGATTCCCTGGTTAAGAAACAGCTGGGGCTGAGATAAATGTTGTGGATCTCAAACACCTGTATACCCAGACACTGCTGGGGACAGAGAGGAGTTGAAAATGGAGACACAGGCATATGCTGAGTCCAGGATGGGGCAAAATCTGATCTGTCTTCAAATGAGTGCCAAAAGTTTGGAAGACCTAGAAGAGAGGCTATCTACAGGAGATTTGGGGGCAGCTTTTTCTAACAAAGTCCCCACACCCCACGTGGTGATCCTTGATGAAGGAGATGGTCCTTGTTTATCCTAACTGTCTTATTCATGGTGGATGAAAACGCATGCATCTTTCTTAAGGTAAGTCAGAGATTAAATATCTTTCACAGGAAGGGATGCTCAGGAAGGGAAGCTCATTGGCTAAACACTGCAGGCTTATCTAAATACCTCATTAGCATGCAGAACTCGGGGTTTTCATATGCTACGTGACAAGTTGTCATGGTCCTCTAAGTGGAGTGTCATGGTCATATGTTCCAGGACAGTAGAATCTGGCCAGGAGCTGATTCTAATACCTATCGTTCTCAATTTTGAGATTTACTGGGGTTTTGAACCTGCGTCAACCTCATCAAGTCTTCTGTCTTGTGGCAAGGTCTACCTGCCCCACAGCTCCATGATCATATTCACTTGTCAGTCCTACCATGTCCATTGCCCTCCCTTGTGACCTTCCCCAAAATGAAAGGAAGAACATGGAAAAAGAAGAAAGAAAAAATACCAGTCTCAATTTGTGTTGCGAATATGCTCACTGGAGTATCATGAAACTCTGAGTGGTTGGAAGTTTAAGGAAAACTGAGGCCATCCCCACCCCACCCACAACAGAAGCCATCAACACTGAAGAAATACCCTTGAGCATCCCTGTCACAATTGTTAAGAGTTTCTTTCAAATGGATTCTTGTCTAGACTGTTTTCCCCCAGGGGATTGGGGGTCAGGGAGAGGTTGTCAAAGATGCCTACCAAGTCTCTCATTCTCAACTGTGAGTCTACAGTCCTTGATGCTACTGCATAAGAAGCTTCCTTGCCCTTTACAGTCTGTGGCAGCATGGATCAAGGCCTCCCATAAGGTTTTTGGCTATAGTATGGGCTATGGATATGAACATGGCTTCAGGTGACAGCAGAGACCGTGAACCTCCCCATAGATTTCAGTGGTAATATGAGATGGGCCACAGCTGGGTCACAAACTCCAACATTGACCGCAGCAGCAACATTGACCATGGACATCAACAGCAGCAGCCTAGGCCACATACATCAACATGATTGCCAGTGCCAGCACAGCCCACAAACATCAATATGGGCTCAAACAGCATCACAGACCACAAACATCCACACAGGGTCCACGGACATCCACACGGCCACTGACCACAGCAGAACCAAAACACCAACATGGCCCTTGGCCATGGTCCACATACATTAACTTGCCCTCAAGCAGCATCTCTGGCCACACACATCATCATGGCCTTCAGGAGTTACCATGGCCACAGATATCAACAAGGCTTTCAGTGGTAATGTAGACAAAGGACATCAACATGACCTCTATTCAAAGTATAGTCTCTGACCAAAGCACAGACCATGAACATTGAATATCAACATGGATTCAGGTGACAGCACAGACTACAGATACTTCTGTGGTCTTTACTGGTAACATGGACCATGGACATCAACACAGTCTTAAGCAGTGGCAGTATGACACACATTAACTTTGCCCTCAATAGCAGCACTGAGTACAGACATCAACCTCGCCCCCAGTAACAGCTCAGCCCATGGACATCAACATGGATTCAGGTAGCAGCTAGATCATGAAGTCATCTACTTGGCCTAAGGTGGCAACACTGGCCACAGACATCCACACAGCAACCCACCCACCCCCTGCAGCCAAAGCCATACCACAGAGACCAGCATGACCACAGAACACATACATCAATCTGACCTCAGGTAGTAGCACAGGCCATATACATTAACATGACCTCCAATAGCAATACAGACCAGTGCCAATATCATGACCTGCAGTAGCATTATAAATTATGGGCATCAACATGGATTCAGGTGGCTGCATAAACCCCAGACATCCCTATGACCTTCATGGTAAGGGCCATGGACATCAACATGGCCTTCATCAGGAGCACAGGCCACAGACATCTACGTGGTCCTTGACTGCAGCAACAGCATGAATCACGAACATCAATACAGCAACACAGCAACACAGACCGTGGACTTCAACACAGACCCAGCTGCAGCAGGTTCAAGGATCCTTACATGGCCTCTAGTGGCAGCACAGACCACAAACATGGACCTCAGGCATTAACACAGCCTGGAGCAGCAGCAGGGACCATGGATGCCAGCACATCCCCTGGTTGTAGTATAGATCATGGATACCAATGCAGACTCTGAAGGCAGCACAGACCATGGGGGCCTTTTAAGGAGGTCTAATCTCCCATTATATCTTATTTTTGAGTTTTAATACAAATATTGGCATCTAATTAACATCTTTTCAGATATTCGTCTAGTTTTGGAAACCTTGACTTCCAGTGTGACTATAGTATTATCTTAGAATGCGCACTTGCTAAGTGGTCAATGACCAAGTGATAATGACATCACAGGTACCCATCCTCTGTCACAATTCTATAACGTAGAATGCTTAGGTTAAGTCCTCTTCACCCTAACAATGACTGCCCAGGTTATATCGAGCAGGCTTCTGTATTCTTTGAACTGCTTATCCAATCACTGTTATGGATAACTGGCATGAAAACTAACTGAAGATATTAGTTCTCAGTTCAGAAATTAAAATGCCTACTGACTATTTTGCTTAATTAATATCCAAAGTTCTGTTACACATCAATCAAAAGTGTCCAGCAACTAAAAAGCATTACATGATATATGTAAAAATTTTAACTCACAAGAGAGGCTAGGTAGGGAAAAGTTATGGGTATATTTTTCCCTTTGTTTCTTTTTCTATATTTAGTAATATTTTAACGATGAGGCCAACATGGAAATTGAATTATACACAGGAAATAAATTTTTATGATACCATCTAAAAATCAGGTATTATTTAAGGTCCTAGTTGTGTCACCAATGGTCTTTTTGGGGCAAGCTTCAGATTTTACCAATTGAAGTCAATAACCAATGTGTGCCAATGTATTACACACACACACACACGCACACACAGGTCTGCTCTTTAAATTTTGTGGCTGTGCATGGGCTTTTCTGAGATGATTAATGAATCGTGTGACCAAAAGGGATAAGCACAGGAAAGCATTTGCAAGACTGAAGACTAAAAATTATATGGACATGAAAATTTTAGGGATGAACTCAACTTCTGATTGATACAACTATGCTCATTATGGAAATTTCAAAATTGAATGATGATCCAAAAAGTCAGCTTGAAATGAAAGAGCATGATTTAATCATTAGATCCCCTCACTTTGCAGATTGAAGGCATATTCTGAGCTGAAAACAGTTGTGCGTCAGAAGCTCACTGTTCATATTCCCTGCAACATTTTTTATTCTCATACATAAGCCTCCTGTACAGTCTCATGGCCTGGGCAATTTTCTCTGGCATTAAGGTTGTATGGATGTTTTTTCCACATGGTTTGGAAACTCTAAAGGAACACTCAAGATCATTAATTCTATACAAATTCTTTATGAACATCAAATTAACTCATATAAAGAAACCCTAAACAATATCAAAGATCACTTCTAAACATCGTTTGATTTTCTTCTTGGTTAGCCCTTGGACAGCACAGAAAACACAATTTGTACTCATCCATAGGACACACTTCATGGCAAATAGCATCTGGTTCAAATGTCATAAACCTTTGATATAAAATGAGTGTTTAGAATGAATAACTGGCAAGACTAGTACAATTCTTGAAGGTGGAAAAGGGGTTAGACTGAGCATCTTTCAACTTACATTTTAGGAACAAAATGTTAATGACTTTTGCCTAACATTATCTATTTTTAGCTTACGAAGAACAGAGTTACTTTTCCCTCAGTACATTACTAAAGTCACACAACTATGTAACATTCCATACCAGTTGTGTTCCATGAATGCAGAACAACAAAAACAGAGACTATTGAGTTTAATTTTCCCTATACTAGCATACCTAATATTCCAAAATAAAATTAGGTATAAAAGTAATAAATACTTTAATAAGACACATCTTAGCAGAGAAATTACCAATATCAAACTTGAGTTGGCATTCATAGATACAGTCGAGCAATTACACCCTCTTATTGGGAGGTGTAATCTTTAAAACTGAAATCTTTAGAAACTGATGTGATTTGAATCTATTTCCTTTAGATAAGGCTTTAATTTTAGTTCAAAGGTAAAGAAAATGAGCCAAGCTATCCACTTACCCTATCACCTCCCAGCGTCATCCATTCTCATATAATTAAATACAAATCACTAAAACACAGCTTGGGACATAGTTTGAGAAAACACAGCCTCAACTCACAATAAACGAATTCAGGTGATGCTGCATCACTTGTAAGCAAGAGCTGCCAAGTTCTGATTGCATCATTTGAACACAGATTCTTCTGTGCCTGTATTTCATGAGACTCTGATATTTTCCAATGATACAAAGCATGAATTTTACATTTTTTCCAACTTACATTGTGAATTACAGCTACAAAAACTTCATGCTGTTTAAAAGGCAGCACGGCATACAGTTGTCCATTTGTACTAATGTCACTAAACCAAGTCAGTTATGGGCATGACTGGAAGACCAGAATTTTCTAAATGAAGAATCTTCAAGAGTTAAGCTCAGTCTATCATTTTACTTGTTAATGGAATCAGAGGATGTACATGATCTGGACAAATTATATCTACCCAAGACACATGTCTCTGCTTTAGTGTGAGTAACACTTTACAGTAGGTAACAATTTGACCATTATTCTTTGCAATAATCAGCAGTGACCAGAGATGATGAAAGTCTCAAACAATAGTGCTTGTAAACATCTTAAGACAGATGAAAGGTGTGGGAAATGCTGAAATGCAAACTTAGAGCCATTGTGAGGAAGAAAGCTGGACTTCTATTTAAAAACAAAAAAACAAAAGAACAAAACAAAAAAAAAACATGTCAATGATTATCACTTTTCCACAGAATGTCTCTAGACAGACAACCTTGTATAACCTCAATAGAAGATAGCAATTAAAACTTGACCCAGAAACATCCCCCAAAGATTTAAAACCTTTTCAAACTAAAATTAAAACTATATCCTACATAGAATACTCTTTTAAGAAATACTTCTCTGTGGCCTGGAATAAAATGTAGCGTCATTGCTAGCAGATGGCCCAGCTAGACAGCAGGGAAATGTAGCCAGTGGCAGAGCCCACCAGACATAAAACACAATTGTAGAGAACCGGAAGTTCTTCGCTTGTGACAGATACGGCATGAGAGCTGAGACTGAGCCTGAAAAACAGATGAGAAACTACCCTTGGGTATTAAACCTTCAAGGTAGATGGGATTAAGACAGAGTTTATTTAAAAACAAAAAAAAATGAAGTTCAAAAATAAGAATCATCCATCCAAAGGCTGGACAACAAGATGGAAATCAGATGCAAAATGATATGAAAATAAGAGAAAACTCCCCAGGATGTTGAAAAAGAGTCAGGTCTAGCTAGTGCAGAGCAGTTGCTTAAATATAGTAAATAGAGAGGCAGAGAAGAGTTGTATGTTAAGGCTACACTGTGCTCTGGAGAGACATAACACTCTCGAATTCTAAACCTTTCTTTCATTTTTATTAGCACTAAAGTTAAAGGAATATAGAAACTCCCCCCACTCATATGGATTCTATAAGCACTTGAATAAGTTTATCCCCAAGAAAGGGAGAAGATATTCACCCTGAAAAATGAGTCATGAAGCTGCTCTCTGAAGGGTTACTGGTTTAATAGTAGCGTCCTCATTGAAGCTATATATTCCTCATTTGCTAATGCAGTGATAGCTTTGAAAATATTTTATTTGTGCCATCTGTTCAGCAGTCCATGGTGACAAGAAAAAAATGAATATCAATAGGATGAGTTAAGCACACAGCTAAGAGCATCCGCTTTTAAAAAGCATGCAGGATTCTTTGTATGATTTTCTTATATTTGGGTGTTAGGGTATCTTCTTCTATAGAATAATTGTACTAAGAAATAGTACTTGTAAATACAGTCCTCTGTGTTCAAAACAAAACCTGATAGCTGAGATACATAAACACACACACATACACACACACACACACACACAGAGAGAGAGAGAGAGAGAGAGAGAGAGAGAGAGAGAGAGAGAGAGA
>NW_021620923.1:1724177-1741500 GCF_004785775.1 Grammomys surdaster
AGAGAGAGAGAGAGAGAGAGAGAGAGAGAGAGAGAGAGAGAGAGAGATTAGCATGCATCTGAGACAATCCAGACATCATTTCAAAAAGTAAAAATATAGGCTCAACATTTGGAATTTGAATAATTCATGTAAAGTTGCTACTAGTATTTTAAAGAACAGCTGGCAGTCACCTCAAGTCAGAAACAGTGGTCTAAAGTGGGTTCTTAAAAACCAAGCGAAACACATCCTCACCAATCTTCACATGGCACCACAGTGTGTGTTGAGAGCAGGGCTATATAAGCAATAGATTCAATTAGCACACTGTGAAAGATTCTCAGTTATTGATGGCCTTCTACCATGACTATCAAGTTTGTTTTGCTCTAATACTCCTGTGTTATAAGCTCATCAATAACTCATTGAAAAATGGTATGTAGAAAAATCACTAAAACATGATGTATATCTTAGTCAGTCTAGTTGGTAAGCAGCAAGGTCTTTGTATACTACTTTTGACATAAAATGTATAGCCACACCGAGCATGGTCTTTTGGTAAACATTATTTCAGTACTGCTTAGATTGGTCTTTCATTTTAAATAATCTTGAACTATAATGGGTTGATAGTTAAAAGACAGATATCAAAGTACATTAAATATATTTTCTGATACAATAGAATTTATTTTCAATTATACAAATTAATAAGTAAATGACATTAATGGAAATAGTCTATGTTAATAATGTCTAAAGATGTGAAAAGAAAATAAATCATTTCCTTACCTACATATAACTACACACATACACACACACACACACACACACACACACACACACACACACACATATATATATATATATATATATATATATATAAATAATGTTTCAGGATTTTATAATATGCAAATTTAAAAGCATATTTTAAAATGTACTTCTTGAAAGTGTCTAGTGGCAGAAAGTAAGAAGTATACAAACTTTAGTGAAGGTATTTCAAAAGGATTTAGGAAACAGAACCAAAGTGTTCCCAAACTTCTAAGTTTGGAACAGTGTGAACATGGAATGTTTGAACAATAAATATCACTATAATGGACTCTAGTACTTAAAATAAAAGAACTCTCTTGAATCTATACTAGAAGGAGGTAAAAAAAAATTGGAGGAAACAAGAAAAAAGTTTCACTATTAAATATTGTTTATTAAAAAGATCCAGAACAGATGATATAAAGTCAGTATCTAAAAACAATGTTATCAGCTAGTGATAATCTCAAATGCATGAGTTAGAGTCATTGATTAATTAAAAATAAAATAAGAAACAGATATTCATATAGCATCAAAGTACCTAGTCACAAATTATATCCCATAATAGCTGAAATCTGGTAGACACCACCTTCATGAAGAGGTCAGCACTATTAATAACACTATAATGATGACAGGCCATTATGTACCACTGAGATACAAGGCAGTCAGAAGTATTAAACGTGATTCCCATGGCTTTATTGCCAAAGGCACATAATCGAGGTGGGGCATGTAGGTATGCAGCTATAATCTCAGCCTCCAGGAGGCTGAGGCAGAAAACCACAAGATGATGTCCATCCTGGATTACAGAGTGAAGGCTGTCTCTAAAAGAACACATGAAACAATGAAACAACAGCAGAGTAGAACCCATAGCATAAGTTCTATCAGACAAACCAGAACCAAGGAACAATAATAGTATTCTAACTAAAGATGCTTCCCGGACATGGTGACTAAGAAAATGATATGAATGGGCTTACCCAAGCCAAGAACAAATGCAATCTCTCTATACTTATGACTACATTATAGTTACAGAAGATATTGAAATTTGTATGATAAAGTACAGAGAAGTATGATTTCTTTTACTTTCTGTTAGTCAATTGAAAGTAAAATAATTTATAAAAAGAATTTATAGAAATATTTAATAAAAGAATTTATAAAAAGTTGTATTAACTTTTTTTAAGTAAATTTTAAAGAAGCCTAGTACAAAAGTCCCCGGGCCAATAATAAAGTAAAGGTATTGAGAGCAATTAAGGAAAAGGTTTACCATGTTCAACCAGAACCTTGCTTCTGCTCCCTCTGTCCACACAACTGAGGCCAATTCATTCTTCTCAGATTTCACCAAGGGTACATCTTCAGAACAAAACTGGTTTTGTTCCATTTATTTAGTTTGGAAGACTCACTCTTCTTGTGTTTATTTATGTGTATGTGAGTGTCAGTGGAGTGAATAGTGTGTGTAAGTGGATATCCATGGAGGCCAAAGAATGTCAATGGGGTCCCCTAGAGCTGGAGCTGTAAGACGCAGTGAGGGGCTCACCATGGGTGCTGGCAACAGAACTCAGGTCCTCTTGAAACCCAGCAAGTGCTCTTAACTGCTGAGACATCTCTCCACCGCTACAAAACCGAACTAGACAAGAAACTCTTGGAAGCCATAACCAGCCTAGTGTAGCAAGAAAATGGACTGTTAATGTAGCTCGAACCATGTGCCTGGTATCTATTAGAAGGCTTCTGTCTTATTCCATTAAACCCCATTGTTCTTAGTACTTCAGTTCTTTAAGAACTATAGTGATAACTTTCTCCTGCACTGCCACCTATTTCTTAATGACGGATTCCCAGATGCTGAATACTTGCCAGCGTGCCTGGGTAGACATCACCCTCCTAATTTCCTCATTACTTCAAACTGGTTGCCATTCTAAACCATTCTCTTGTACTTACTCTGTTTTTCTTGTTTGTCATTTATAATCTGTAGGAGTTTGACAACATAGACTTTCTGTAGCTGCAGCCATCATCATAGCTCTTGGTTTGTGACTTTGTGTGGGCTCACGATGACTACACAGAGTACTTGGTCAAATTGCAGTGCTAGAGACACTGATTTCATGTTTGTGCCATGGTTCTGCTCGTATGCTAATGCTAAAGTTTCCTCATAACTCAAACCTGCAACTCCCACAAAAATATGAAACTCACACTAACTATGTATGTAAAGAGATTCTGACAGGTATCAGATGTGTGAGTTAGAGTGATTGATTGAGGTAAGTATTAACAGACTAAAACTAAGATGAGAAACAAATATTCAAATAGCATCAAAGTACCTACTCACAAATTAAATCACGTAATAATGGAAGATATGGTGGTTATACCTTTTGACAATACTTCCCATGTCTTCACCATACAAGAATGAGCTGATGTTACTCTCAGAGGATTAGGGACCAGAGATAGATGATTCTGTTGGAGAATAAGAGCTGGATAGCCCCTTACTTCTGTATCAATGGAAGATGAATTTTCACAGATGGAAATTTTACTCAAGGCTGATTAGGTTTGAGTATTTATAAATAACCAGAAGAATCATCGATGTACTATAATTTGTACTTTTTCTTAATTGTACACCTTATGATGTATATAAGCTAAGTGTGACCTTATGAGACATCTAACAAACTGTCTGCTCCCTGTAACTTAATAGGACTTATTTTTCTGTAATATACAAAGCAAACATAGAACTCATCATTCATGATGCACAGAATGTATTACTTAGTGATAGTTTATACTGCCTTAGAAGCATAAATTACCCTAGAAGTAATCTAGAAGTTAGAAAACTGAGATACTTCTCCTTGCATATGTCTTATGAATGGTGAGAAGCTTTATGCTTGCTTGAAGTTTATTTTTCTTATCCAATTGAAGAGGCATTTTTAAAGCCATGACTTAAGTTTTGTGTAGAAGTAAATAAGTGGTTAGTAGTATTAAAGGGAATTTAACCTACAATGCTGTTTTATTCAGTTCGGTGGAGAGCAGCTGCATAATGTGTATTTAACTTGAATCACAAACTAATACATTTGATTGCACAATTTCACAAGCTACATACATTTTGCATACCCAACAACTGCATGTAGCTAGGAGTACTCATATGGCCGGGATATTTCTATGATAGGAAAGGTGGACTTTGGGGATTTTTATAATGGTAATGTGCAAAGAATTTTTGAGTGATGTCACAAAGAATTGCTTAACTCTCAAGAGGATTCATCATATCATTGTGAGAAGCAGGGCAGGTCATTGAATGCTAAATGCACATTTTTCCTTAATAAAAATATTCATGACTTTATGAATTGAATTGTGCTAAATTTCTATATAATATCATATATTACTGTGAAATGATTTTCTCTGCTGTGATATTAGCCTGTGAAATGATTTTCTCTGCCGTGATACTAGCCAATGTGTATTCTTTGCTTGTAGTTTTAAACATCTAATCCCAATTTTCTCTGGATTCATTAGCAGCTCACAGTACCTTAAAAATATAAGATGCCTATCTTACAAAGACAATGTAACATATAATGCCTCATTTAGAAAAATGTATCCAGATACTCCTCCAGACAAATGTATGTGGGCCAATTTTCAAATCTTTTCAAGTGTTAAATCCCACATACTATTGAACTAGATCAATCCTATAAGTAATAGCTCTAATAATAGCAATATTCAGTCTGGTGACTTCAATCTGGAGAAAGTCCGTGTCAAACAAGTCATTTAAATGTTAGACACACTGAATTAAAAAGAAAAGCAATTAAAATAGATGTAAATACAAGTAAAAAATTATGGGTATATTCAAGCTATTGTTGCACTGAAAAAAAAATCTTTTACAGTCTTTGTTACCATTTCGTAAGTTACATAAGGCCAACAGCCTCATGAGCTCAGAAACTCAGAGGTAAGTGACACGTTAGGCATGTCCTATGTGAATCTCATTGTCTTCTAAGAAGAATGCAGATAACTACACAGATAATCATCAGTGTACCTGAATATATGGTCAAATAGATGGTCAAAATCTTTTCTCTGGCTGCCATTACTGTTGTGTTCAGAATTGGCTGCTCATATCTACCATATTGTCTCCTGACTTCAGATACAAAAATAGTTGACAGAATTGAATGCTGACAGAATCTCCATGTCCACTGATCTAACTATGTGTAGGCTCTGGACCAAAAGTTTCCACTGACATTTGTCATTGTCATGCTACAAATTATATAATTTTAATATGAAACTTGCTACTAAAAAGGCTCATGTGATAAAGGAATAACTTCTGGTGGTACTATTTTAGCATATCCTGGAAACTTGGGATGTAGGACTTACCTAGAGGCAATGCCTTTGAGAGGCCATACTTAGTGGATCCATTCTTGCCTCTTTTCTTTTTCTACACAATGAGGAACCTCTGAAGGCATAGAGTGAAGAAAAAGGATGTGAGCATGAGAGAACTGGCCCTGCAACTCATCTCCCTGTAGTGGCATAGACAAGGGAGAAAGACCTTCCTCCCCTCCTGCTGCAGCAAATGGGAGATCTTGGTATGGAATAGTAGAACAGTTACGTAAGGAAAGAAGAAATGTATTATAAGAACACAGGAGAAAGATCACAAATGGTACTCTAGCATTTATAGCCTCAAAAAAAAATGTACATGTAAAGAGTGAAGAAAAGGAAGGCCAATAAAAAAGCAGTATTTGCCTGTCCTTAGAGGCATTGCAGACGTCTCTGTGTGTCATTAGGTGACTGAGAAGAGAGAGGGTATGGCCATGTTCCATGTTCTTACTTATGAATATCTGAATGATTAGTAGTGCAACATTCCCTGAAAAGGGGAGTCTGAGATGACCACCATTCCAAAGCCAGGCAGGTTGGATAGACTCACAGAATGGGAAACATGTCAGAGACTAGAAAAATGTACCATCGACCATGGGACCAGGGTGGGAGTGGGTATGAGACAGACAACCCTCAAAAGGGGGCCACTCGGGCAGGCTGGGTAAGGGGCAAACCTGAGATGACGACCCGACCAGCACCATGGGGTATGAACAAGGAGTTAGCCTGAGATGAACACTAGTCCAGCACCACGCAAGCCTGGGGGATGGAGAGAGACCATGACAGAGATTATTGATGCCCAGTGCCATGCATAAGCTGCACATAGCACTCCTGAAACTGCTTCTGAGATGACTCCAGACACTCAGAAACCCAGGACACCACTAAGAGGAGCAAGCAAGTGGTGGAGAAATGGAAAAGAAAGAAAAACAGAATGTGGGCACAACAAAGAGAGGCAGGACTGAAGATTCAAGAATAGTGAGGAACAGCCTGATATATGTAACTGGTGATGGCGCCGGGGTCACGGTGGGGCCTTGGCCTGTGCTGCCACAGGGGGTCACATCTGGCTCTATGGTCCTATAGCAGTGCGTTTCTGTTACCACTAAAGGCCAGGCAGACATATTTGGTCTGGGCTGTCACCTGATGGTTGAACAGAACTGTCCCCACCCCTCACCTTGGTATCATGGGGGAACTGGTCCTAGAGGCATGAGAGCAGAATATCTGATATCTTCTTTCGGCTGTTGAGCAAGGAGCCCCCGCCCACCCTTGAGGGCATTACAAGTGAGCTGGCCCCAAGGATGTGACCATGGGAGAGCTGTCCCCGTTCCACACATGCTACAGCACTCAAAAGGATAGGCCTTGAATCTCAACTGGGCAGCACCATAAAGCTGACCCTGATCCAGGGATAAGAGTGGGCTGGCCCAAGTGTGTGAGCATGGAAGAGCTGGCCCTGCCTCTTGTCTGCCAAGTGGCAGCATGGGCAAAAGAGAGATGCCCTCCCCTCACCATTTACACCTATGATAAGCAGGAGACCTGGCTGTGGAGTCATGACATCAGGAGAGCTATCCCTGCCTTCCAACTACTGCAGCTCTTGGGAGAGTGAGTCCTGGACCTCGGTTGAGCAGCACGGTAAATCTAGCCCTGGGTATGGAGGTTGCAGGGGAGCAGGCCTTGAGATCATGAGTGTGAAAAACTTGACCCTGACTCTTGTTTGCTAGGTAGTGCCACTGGCAAGGGAGAGAGCCCCTCTCCTCCCTTTCTCCTTCACCATAGTTGGCAGGTGGGAGAGGTGGCCCTGATGAGGTCCTAACCAGAAGAGTCCCTGCCTTTCACATGCTATAGCACTCAGTAGAGCAAGCCCTGTACTCCACCTAGACAGCACAGTAGAACTGACCCAGGGTGTGGGGGTTGTCAGTGACCTGGCCTAAAAGCCTGAGTGTCAGTGATCCACCCTGCCTCTTGTCTATTGTTTGGTGGTGTTGGTGAGGGAGAGATCCCTTCCTTTCTTTTTGTCCTTGCCTCTGGTGGTGTGCAGGAGAGCTGGCCCCATTTGGTCATGAAAGTGAGAGAACTGACCATATACCTTGCAGGCTGCAACACTCACGAGAGTGGGCCCTGCACCTTGCCTGGACAGCAGGGTAGAGCTGGCCTTGGTGGCAAGGGGTAGAGACATAGGTGAGCTGTCCCAAGGAAATGAGAGATTAGGAGAGCTTGTTGGCTGACCAACTTGGATATCTCTCAGACCCAGATCCAGGACTTTGAATTGGCCCACCCCAACATCAAACCCATCAGTGAAATGCTGGAGTGCATGAAGAAGCCAGTCCTACTGCTCAAAAGCTACAAGATTCCCATGACACAGGGAAACAACAAGATATCTGAAAAAAGTCCCAGTGAGCTTCCAGTCTCCATAGAGTAGCAGAAGTCCAAGGCCTCGTACGAGACCAATGAGTCACTGCCATGAACGTTTGCAAGCAAAGAGATGTGGACAAAAGGGTGTACTGTGGGACACACTGGGACACACTGCAGCTTCCACAATGAGATGGATTTTTTCCTCTGTTAGGGGGACATTGAAGGGGTGCAGGGTGAGTATGAGGGGGGAGAGAGGTGAGTGGGATTGGTATACACAATGTGAAATTCACAAAGAACCAATAAGAACTTTCATTTCTTATTGAAATGAAATAAGAAATTCATTCACTGCTATTCTTTCATGAATGAAAAAAGACCATTCATTTTTGGTGAGACACTGCCTCACATCTAAGTAAATTTTCTAAACCAGAAAATAAAGTTAGTCATGATGTTTCCCAGGGAAACATTGGGTTAAAGGACTGGAAAGGAAAACAAACAAGGAAAGGAGTCATAGTGTCCAGAGAAGAATTATACACTGCAAAAATGTGAAACACAAAGAGTCTGATGGCGTGTGACATAACTGGACCTCAAGCCATAAACAAGCCAAGAAGCACTGGAGACATCTGAGAGATTATTGTCATTAGTGACATAGGAATTTAGCTGCTAAGCATGAGACTTCCAAGAGGATGACTTGCTTAGAGGAGCAGTCCTGGAGGACAAGTTAAAGGGTTCAAATGGCCAGTGGAAATAAGCATCACATAACATCATTGTTTATGAGAAAAGAGACCAAAAATCTGAAAGCCATGAAGGTGGAGTAAATCAGTCAGTCCTGGTACAACAGCATTGCGCTCAGAAATGACGTATCCAGTATCCTAAAGGTAGATTCTATGGCAAGTAATTCCCTCTGTCAGTGAACATTTTAAAGACAGAGGGAACTATGTCTTTAAATTCCACTAGCTGAACTATTTCTACACTCTCATGTAACCTACTACATATGTGTCAAGTATAAATCAAAAATGAACTAGCTTCCTACAGCCTTATATTTAAATATTAGCAGTATAAGGATGTTTAATTAAAAGAAAACAGTTTCATATTTACCGGTGTCGCGAACAGGGTCTCTTATCTATTATGAGCAAGGGGTTTGAATCCCCCGCGGGGAGAGGAGCGACAGGTCCTGCTCCACTCAGGGATCTTATACAGAGTTTGACTTTGAGATCGTCAGCTCCTCGAGAGGGAAGAGAGTACGCCAAGAGACAGAGAGTTTGTGGAATTCAGTTACTTCTTTAATGATAATGCATAGCAAGCAAACACAAACACAAATGCTAAGGTTGTTGCTACAACAAGATATTGTCACATTTCCTATAGGTTGCCTCTAACAATATGCATAATTAACACAAATAATAAGTTGCTAATAAGTTGCTAATTACCAAAAAATAAGCATAACAATAGACACATCATTCATTCATGAATTATACAACCTGAGTCCTTATGTTGGTTTTGGGTTACAGGTCCAGAGTCCGGTAAGGCGGGGTCAGGCTGTGACTTCCAGATATTTTGACCTCGTAGGGTGCTTGACCACGAAGAAGCTGGAGGCATTGGTCTCTCGGTTTGAAGTTGGAGCTTGGCCATGAAGTTGGAGGCATAGGTCTCTCAGTTAACTCTTTGATGACCGGGTGCTGAGGAGGCTTTGTCCGGAGGATCACATTGGCCAGTCATGGCTACAAGTGTGATGAAGTGCTCCGGACAGGCTCCTCTTTTATGCTGAATTTGGAGTTACTGATGACGTACAGGGCAGATAAACACTCGTGTCTGGTTATCTCAGCACAGCTTCATTTCCAGACTTGCCTTTACAAGTACCAGATATGTCCAGACATGTCTTACAAGTTTCCTATTACAAAATGGAGTTGGTCCTGTTTAAGGGCCTGCTCCTTACACCGGCATGTACAATTTTCTTCTGTCCACTTTTCCCGAGCCCCTGAAATCGATAGTTCTGGAAATCTAATTAGTAACTTTTTAATTTTGAACATGTTATTTTATTTTTATTTGATATTTTATTTATTTATATTTCAGATGCTAAAAGGATTACATATTTGTCCAGTCTTGTAAAGTTGATGCAATTGCAACCATGTATTTGTATAGTTAGTAATCAGTCATCTCTGTATTTCTTGAAGCTCGTTTTTTTGGGGGGTTGTTATTGTTGTTGTTATTGCTGCTGTTGTTGTTGTTGTTATGATGGTAGTGGTGGTGGTGCTTTGGCAGATAACTTTTCAGGTGTTTGGAATATAGTAGAGAATGAAACAATGTTCCTTTCTGTAATATATCTGACCTTCCACAGGAAGAACTAATACATACAAGCAATAGAGCAGCCACTTTAAAGTCACGGACATCTATAGCCCAGCACTGGGAGGAGGAAACACAAAGATTGGGAACTCAAGGTGTCTGATGTTATTGCTTATAAAAGAGTTCAAGGCTTGCCTCAGGTACATGAGACTTTTCTAAAAAGAAAAGTATAAAAAGTAACTATACGTTATATTAGTGACAGAAAGGTAACTGTTCTACAGAGTAGAGCTCGGGAGGCAACTACAGTGTGGAATTGAAGTACAGTGTAGGTTTGTGAGAGGAGGAAGGTTCTAATGGCAATTGACCCTTAGACAAAACACAACACAACACAACACTCTTCCTCCTGCTGCAGATATGAATCTTCTGTCTGTTATTTAAGAGGAGAAAAGAAAATTCTAAGAAACTTGAAGGCCTGCTCAGAAAGCTACTTCTTGATTCTGTATTTTCTTCCCTCCTCCAGATCCCATTGATGGAGTCTTTACTATTTTTCCCCAGATTCTGCCTTTGTTACTGCTCATCCTATTCTCCAACCCCACCCCCCATGTTACAAGGTCACCCTTCTTACATTTCTTTGTAAAGTCAAAGGTCCATTTTCAAACTTCAATTTCCAGCTGAAAGGAGTGTTTCCTCTGAGGATGGAGATCATTGAAATCTTCTCAGTCAGATGCTAATGCATTGAATGCAGTTTCAGTGCAATCTAAAGATTGCTTTATTTCCTTGCTGAGTTGCTCATTCCTTAGTATCTCTGCCTACAACTATACGTGTTAATCCCAAGCATAGATATGGTGTGATTTAATTAAGAACTTCAGGAGGGTGGGTATTATGTCTATTCCTTACGTGCACAGACCTCAGCCCACATCATGAATATGCAGCTCCTTTATCGTGAATTTGCAGCTTTCCAATTACTACCTAAGTGACCCTAGCAAATGATTTAACCTCTCTGTGCTTAGATTCCATGTTGAAAACAGATATTAGCCGGGGTAATTGCCTAATTTACTTTCTGAAAGGACATTCTTGTGAATGGTAAAGAATGTTTACAGTAATTACTCTAGCAAAACAAGCATAAATGCAGACTGTTCAAATTAACCCAAGACATATGGTCATCTTACTAATAAATACTAACATTATTTCATTTTTCTGAGATTGAACTTTACTCTATAGCCCAGACTTGACTCAATCTTGATGTAACCCTCTTGCCTTCCTCTTCAAAATTCTGAGATTACAAGCATTGGACACCATACCATGTGCCCAGCATTATAACATGATAAAATATGAAGATAACACCCAAAATTACAAGTGTCTTAATATTCCATAATGATTATTAATATTTTTATATATTACTATTGGTCTAGAAAAACTTCAAGCCATTTTGTGTGTATTAGATGTTACATCTACTATTACATGTCTGCCACTTTTACATTTTCTCTTTGTAGCATGTCCCAAAGTTAAATTCTCTCAAACACCAGTAGTACATTTTTCTAATCTGGATGCAGTAAATAAAAGATTTTGATGAACTGAAAATTTCTCTTTTAACAATGCATCTTAGGTGGATACTTAAGAGAGCTGTTCCTTTTTTTCGAATGAGTCCTGAAGGATTACTGTGAAACTGTTCTCAGTCTCCCACTTTAAAAGCAGAATCATTTCAATCCCTTTAATTTCCCCTCCTGAGTGTAATTTTCCAGTCCTTTCATTTATGTGGTTCTCCAATGAGTCCTATACAAAGTTCATTAAACTCCTTGAGGAGCCTGAGATTGGGCATTGTTCTCTAATAACAATAAAGCGTTGAGTACAGCAAGAAGATAACACTGAAATTGTTGTATGCAAATTTGGCATCCTACTAAGGAATTCGTGTGTGTGTTTTTAGTTTCATTCTTGAATTGTTACTGTCTCTGGAAATAAATACAGATCGTGGCTCCAAAAAGATTGCCATGAAATCAAAAACACAGACTTGTTTAGGACATTAAGATCATTCTGTGGCATGAATTCTGGAGAGGAGAGAGCTCCCTGAAAAACCTGAGTTTGTATCAGTTTTCAGTTGTTACCACATCACAAATATCTAGCAGAGGGTTGAACGGTCATAGGCTCTGGCAAATATTTCCTGAACAAATGAGTAACTGGGTAGACATGAATACATGAAAATGGACAGAAAGGAAAAAAATTAAATCAATGTGATTAATCATAGTTTAATAGAGATACAAATCAATAGCAATACCAGGTACCATCATCTACTTACCTATTTAAGACATATTTATCAAAAATATCTCTCAGAATATTAAAATCTTATGAGAAATATAAGATACAATTATAGTTAAATTATAAAAGATGAGGTGGATAACATTTTTAAATTTTTCAGTATACTCAAATTCATGAAAAATAAATTATCCTATAAATATACAAGTATTTAACGATAAAAGATCTAGAAACAACTCAATTAAAGATATTCATTGTTGAACTGGAGAGATGGCATTTCCAAGTATGATATGTCAAAACCATTCATAACTCTAGTTCCAAGGGATACAATGCCTGCCTCTGAATTCCATGGGAACAATATATGTAGGTACATGGTGTACCTACATATATTCAGGCAAAACACTCATATACATAAAACTAACATATCTGTTAAGAATTATTTTGTAAGAGTGATTGCATGTCATAATCAAAGTAAAAAAAAACACAAATGATCATACAAACTTAGATCAAAAGATATTTGATAAGTTTTGTATTTCTCTGAATCTATGCTACCAAGCTGGATACAGGGAAGAATCTTTAAACACTGATAGAATTAATTCGAAATTACCATAGAGTTTGCTCTAAAAGGGCAAGTCATTATAGAGAATTCTATTCAAGTCAGAAACAAGTCCTTACATTTGTACCATTAATTAATGGTCGAGCAGGCATGTCCAGCTTTGACATGACAACATGCCACTGTTACCTACAATGTTCAAAGTAGAAAATCTCATGGTCTTGCTGAAAAAATTCTAACCCAAATATCATAATGCTTTAAGAAAGTTTACAATTTGTGTTGGCCTATATTTATAGATATTTTAGGGGTGTGTTTTGTGCCCAGGAGCCACAAGTTGGGTGGAGAATATAAATTTTTAAATAATAAATATAACACAACCTTATTTTTACTGAAGGGAGAAACCATGATCCAATTAGTAGTATACATGTATCTATGATAAACTATGAGAAGATGCAGATTACACAGCCATTAATGTCAACCTCGAAGGAGGGAAGTTACAGGAGCTTTCTCATCTTCTTACTTACAGCTCTGTATTTGACATGGTAAGAGTGGACATACTTCCATATTTAAAAGTTACAGTCCCACTGTCATATAATGACTGAAACAGAGGGTGTAAATATGATCAACTTACACAGCTATGCCTGATATGGTAGGAATGTTTCCATAAGGAAGAGAACAGGAAGCAATGAGTACTGTGTCAGGAAAGAGTTTGAACAAGAAATAAAGGGGAAGGCTGTTTTTATAAAAGTTCATTATTATTATTATCATTATTATTATTTTTTATCTGCACATGTGTGTGTCTATGTGTAGGTGGACACACTTGAGTAGTAGTGTCCACAGGGGACAGAGTCATCCAATGCCCCTTGAATGGGGAGCTACCCAATGAGACTTCTGAAACCTGAATTTAGGTCCACTTTAAAAGCAGCCCCATCCTCTTTACTACCGAGCCATATCTCCAACCCTGACAAACGATTTCAAGAAGCAAAAATAATACATAAGGTTAAGGAATGTAAAAGAAGAATGTATTCATTCTCTGATTCTAAGACAAAATACCAGACAAAAGAACACATGAGAAGAAATGGTTGACTTGGGTCACAGGCTCTCAGGTCTCAATGGAGCTAACCCAGAGCCATTGTTTTAAGAGCCTGTGGTGCACAAGGAAGAATATCACAGAAAATCAGCTTCTGAGTGTTAAGTGGGTAGGAGGAGCTTACAAGCATGTATATGTAGATAGAATGAGTCCTGTCCTAGGTAGGAGATGAGAGATTGGTGCAATTAAAATAACACACGTTCTAAAGTTTACTACGTTTCCATTTCTGAAACTTTCAGCTTAACATTCTGTATCACAGTTGACCACCCATATCCGACTGAGTGGAGAAATAAATGAAGGAAAGGGCCTATAAATCATACAAAGGGGACCAAAGACATGATTTCCTTCAGTCTCTTTCTTTGGACAGAGTCATCATGGTCTTAATTGTTTCATTGCACTGAAAAAAAAAAAAACCCCACAGTGGCTAAGAAAAAAAGAGCATTTAGCGGAACTCTGAGGCGTCTCTAGACCCTAATCTCTTTTTCTAACGCGTCCCAAGTCCATACTCTTTGGAGTGCCTGATTTCAGTACATCACACTCAGAAAAGGTCACCCAGACTCCTCCATCTATCTCCATCCTGCCAGAGAGCAGCTGCAATGTATTTACCGTCAACTGAGAAACAAATCTATATTTATCTGGATGTGCAAGATGCTGAATTTACCGACAATTGACAAATTAGTCTGGAATAAGGATGCATATAGAAATAGCCCACAGTGTGCCATTATGTTGTGACATAAATATATAGTCTCTTCCTTCAATTTATGCCAGAAGCAAATGAGCAATGCTTCTGCAGCATGGGTAATTTCTCATCTACATTAGTCTGCCTTCATTTTTTTTATCTCTCTCTGAGACTTTAACAGTGATGAAGGACAATCACATTAACTAAAGTAAAAATACGCCCTCATGAAGTTCATACCAGAATTAGTAAAATTTCCAAAACCCATGCATCACATTACTTGTTTAATAGAAGTATACCTTTATAATAGTAATTTACTATAGATCTTATTACAGGATAAATACATTTTTCACAATATAAAATCAGGCATGTTCTCATTTTCAAAATTTCCAAAATAACATTTTCAGTGAGGTGCTATAATCAGGCAATTACAAACATATCAGAAGGTGTTGTATGAAAAGCCAACTTGTTGTTTTACCATATCTGTGATTTGCTAAGTTAATGATGTTCTCATTTCATTACCACCGATTCAGGTGGGAGCCACATGGAATTATGTATAAAACCCAAGTCTAGTGACTGGTTATCCTGAGTACCTAACATTACTGAGTTGTTATTAATAAAGGAAGCATTGGGAATTGAGGAAAAGGAATGACATCTGTATTGTAGATAAATAAAATATCCAATAAAAAATAAAATAAAAAATAAAAAAGTATTGAGCATTAGTCATAATTGTTGTTATACTATGACCTTATCCAGCATATTCAGACTATCTTCCCAGTTATTGCTACCAGTATGATAGTGAATCTTTTTCCAATATATTTTTTTCCTTAAGGACCAGCTCTGTGGTAGTAGTTTAAATAGTAGTATAAATGGCCACTATGTAAATTAGGAACACATACTTATGCTCATTTAGATTCTTATAGAGATTTCCTCATTGTCTGTCTAACTTTGCTGATCTCTAAAGACATCATGGGAAAGATCTTCCCTACATCCCTTGCTCACACCACATGCTATTTATTCTCTTATTGTCTATCAACTATGTCTCTAATAAAGATCAAGGCCACAAGAGCTACTGAAGACCACATGGACTGGTTCAGTCTTAACCAACCACCAAATAACGATAGGACGTCAAGATCAGCACAAAATTCCCACATATGGAAAGATAATACATTTTGTGCACAAAGTATTTTAGATACTTGTCATTTCCAACTGGAAAGTAAGCATTTTTAATACAGAAATGACTGCCAAAGTTGGGTCACATTCTTTTTTCAGTTTTGAGACAGCCACTTAATTTCCTATATAGAAAAATATGGAAGTGACTCATATTTTTTTGCTTGTTTTGGGGGTTTTTAGGGTTTGGTTTGGTTTGGTTTGGTGTTTGGTTTGGTTTGGTTTGATTTGGTTTGGTTTGGTTTGGTTTGGTTTGGTTTGGTTTGGTTTTTGGTTTGGTATGGTTTGGTTTGGTTTGGTTTGGTTTGGTTTGGTTTGGTTTGGTTTGGTTTGGTTTGGTTTTGGGTTGGGTTGGGTTGGGTTGGGTTGGGTTGGGTTGGGTTGGGTTGGGCTTGGTTAAGATAAAGTTTCTCTGTGTAGCCTTGGTTTTCCTAGAACTCTCATTGTAGACTAAGCTGGCCTTAAGCTCACAGAGATCCTCCTGCCTCTGCCTCCCACATATTGGAATTAAAGACATGTGCCAACACTGCCCAGCTAGAAGTGGTTGATTCTTTAGAGAAATGGTCCAAACCTCACTAGAAGGAGTATGACTATGTTTTGACCCAGCATTGAGAATGCTTCCAGATTTCAAAGTTAACCATCGTTTCCAGCATTTTTATTTTTCCTTTTCCATATTAGAATCTATCCTAGGTGGTTACCTGCTAAATTTAATTCCTGACCTTAGTTTCCAGCATGGAAGTGCCTACTGTCACTGCTGACCCAGGGAAAGCATGGCTTCTCTTCCAATTCAAGTTATTTTACCAAAGATATACACAGGAGAAAAAGATGTTTAAACAATACAAAGATCTAGGAAACATCCTTCTCATTGACATCTTAGTGTCTAATATCATTTGCCAATTTGCCAATAAAAGAGGTGAGAGTACATTGGAAAATATCCAAGACTAGAAAGGACAGGAGGTGTAAAAAGAGATAATTCCACAAAGAAAGGGCAAACCAAAACTTGGAACAGGAAAAAAGAATCCACACAGTATAGTATGCTCACTGAATACAGAAAGAGCTCCCTGTGGCCACAGCTAGAGTGACATGAGCAGAGTAAGTATGTTCAGGAGGCAACATCAGGCTATAACCCAGAGCATAAATAAACAGCCACAAACAGCTGACTGACAACAATTAAATATGAACTAAATAATAGAATGAGGGAAAAATATAAAAATCTCTCCCTCAAAAATCTAACTAATTTATTCAGAAATGGCCACCAAAACAGCAAAGCATGCAGAGACAGCTATATCTCAGCTATCTCCATGGAATCTTAAGTTAAATCTCTAACGATACATAAGAAGCAAGCACAGTAGTATGTGTGGGTGTAGTTTAAGCACTTGGAAAGTGGATGAAAGAGAATCCAAATTTCAAGGCCACCTGAGTTTGAGGCCACCCTAATCTATAGGAGACACTGTCTAGAAAGCTGACAGCTGACCAAGGTACTCATCCTTACTGAAGACACGAAAAATGGCTGAAGAAAGGAAACCTCTTTTGTCTGTCCCTTTTACGATGCCATTAGTTCATGCACAGGAGTAAAGTCCTCATGACCTAAATTTTTTCCCCAAAAGTTCATAAGAAAAAAAAATATTTCTAGGTACATACCTTTAACCCTAGAACTCAGCAGACAGACCCAGAAAGATTTCTGTGAGTTCAAGATCAGCCTGATCTGTAAAGTGAGTTCTAAAACAGAACTGCCAGTGTGCTACACTGTGAGACTCTGTCTCAGGATTAACAAGAGAGAGACAGAGAGAAAGAGGAGGTTAAGAAGCAAGAAAGAAAGGAGGGGAGAAGGAGGGAGAGAGAGAGAGAGAGAGAGAGAGAGAGAGAGAGAGAGAGAGAGAGA
>NW_021620923.1:1741510-1822982 GCF_004785775.1 Grammomys surdaster
AGAGAGAGAGAGAGAGAGAGAGAGAGAGAGAGAGAGAGAGAGAGAGAACAGGCACAGGCAAATCCCAACTTGGGAATATTCTACAAAACATCTGGTCAATGCTGACTGAAAATGTAGATATTTATGGATCCAACCCATCTGCAGACACCAAACCCAGACACTATTGCTGATGCCAAGAAGAGCTTGCTGACAGGGGCCTGGTATAGCTGTCCCCTGAGAGGCTCTGCCAGAGCCTGAACAATTCAGACACAGATGCTCACAGCCAACCATCGGACTGAGCACAGGGACCCCAATGGAGGAATTAGGGGAAGGACTGAAGGAGCTGAAGGGGTTTGCAACCCTATAGGAAGAACAATAGTATCAAACAACCAGAAGCTCAGAGCTCCCAGGGACTAAACCACCAACCGAAGAGTACACATGGAAGGAGCCACGACTCCAGATAGGATTGCCTTATCTGGCATCAATGGGAGGGGAGGCCCTTGGTTCTGTGTAGGCTGGATGCCCCAGTATAGGGGAATGTCAGGGCAGTGAGGTTCGAGAGGATGGATCGGTGTGGGAGAGCCCTTATAGAAGCAGGTGGAGAAGGGATGGGATAGTGGAGCGGAAACCAGGAAAGAGGATAACATTTGAAATGTAAATAAATAAAATGACCAAGAAAGAAAGAAAGAAAGAAAGAAAGAAAGGAAGGAAGGAAGGAAGGAAGGAAGGAAGGAAGGAAGGAAAGGAAGGAAGGAAGGAAGGAAGGAAGGAAGGAAGGAAGGAAGGAAGGAAGGAAGGAAAGAAAGAAAGAAAGAAAGAAAGAAAGGAAGAAAGAAAGAAAGAAAGAAAGAAATGTAGATATGATCAAGTACACAAGAAAGGTCTGGGAACCAGCCGGCCCCTAAAGAGTCATGGCTACTCACTACACTGCGATGCCACAGAAGCAATCACGAGGAACAGAGAAAGGATGTGAGTGGTGAAGAGAAACCTGAACAGATACAAGACTTACCAACATATAAATATTTAGTCAGTGGCTGTGGTAAATATGTGCTAGCATTAAGGGTTAGTAACAGAAGCCAGTGTATCTCACATATACAAGTGCCCCCTTGCACTATTCTCTACTCTATAAGCCTGAAATATCCTAAAATAAAGCATTGTGATTAAAAAGCCACCTCTATGGGAGAATGAGCATTTTAGTATGAATTTTCTGAGTTTCAAACTTAAGTGATCTTCATCCAAATTCTTCATGAAATAAAAATTATTTGGTTTAAGTGCAACTGCTAGGTGGATTACAGAATTATCTATTGTTTTCTTTTTTAAAAAAATCATACAGGTGCCTTAATAGTATTCCCTTCCATTTATTGATCTTATGACAGATCTTTACCAAATTATTTGAGTCAGGTATAATTTGCTACAACTATCTGGGAAAGGTGAAATTTTATATAATACAAATATAAATGCAATTGATTTCCAGTATGTCTCCTTAACAGAGTTAGGATAGTCTTTTAAAATTTCTCTAGCGTGGGGGTGGGGTGGGAATGTGGGGGTAGGGTGGGAGTTGGGGAGGGTAGAGGGGGTTTGGGGGTATGTGGGGTGTGGGAGGGGTGTGGGGAGGTGCTAAAGACAGACTTCATGTAGTATCAGTGATAATTTTAGAACAGTTTCTCAGTTCTTCACATCACACTCAAAGTGCACGTTGAATGTATCAGCTTTATAATAATCCTCTTAACAAGAATTCTTTTCTACATTATTCATTTTCCTGGAGCAATTTCTGTCCTTATTTGGGTATACAATTAACTAAAATGATAGCGAGTGTTATGCCTTTAAAACAAAATGAAATTAAATGGTAATGCAGTAATCCATCAATTATGAGGGGGCTCCTGATGGATCCAAATGGCTTAGTGTGAAAATATTTTTGTTGTATTAATAATATATTTAATGCTATGTGCTCACAATTACAGCAGGGAATAAAATATTATTTTAGTTAATCTCCCACTGTCAGTGCCCGGGAAATGTTATAATCGAAGGGATTATTCTTCACTGACACATGATAATGGACAATACTATATGACAGCCCATTTAAGAATATCTCAGATTCTAGATTTACAGCAGCAGTAAGTGAGACAAAGAAGCGCTTTTAGCCTAACTTCATTTTCCAGGACATCTATTTATGATCGAGTCTACTCTCACACTATTTATGCATTTCTGTCTTTCCCATTGCAGTATTTTTATGACATAGTTATACACTACTCATGCGTCTATCAAATAAAATTATATTTGTGGAAAGTATATCTGCACAAACATGTTATACAACCAAATTCTAGCATTGACTGTTAACTTAATACCCATCAAAAATACTTAGTCATACCTAGATGACCCTATACCCATAGATGGATGGATAGATGGCTTCATTGATGTCTCTACTTCAGCTAAACAATGGCCACTTCATCTGAATTATTTTTAATGACTCTAAATGTTCATCATAAGCTAAGTTGGAACAAAATAATATCCCCTTGAAGCTCAGAATTCCTGGGATTCTTGAAAGTTACATATTGCCTTTTAAATGGCATCTGTCCAGACCATTCAACACTTCAGAACACATTTTTATAGTTGTGCTGAATTTCCTACATAACTTAAATGGGATTGCTGTGACTAGCAAGCCAGAGGATCTGCTCTATGTTTAAGGTTTGCTTTTTTCAGTTTTAGTGACATTTCTTTACATTGCACATGTACACAAAGATCTGGATAGAATTGCCTTACATACACACACCCAATGGATAGGTCTGTGGAGCTCAGTAACAGTCCAGCAAAGTGTTCCCCCCGTCACTTCTCTCTCACATTTACATTCAGCTCTGCAAAGTCCTGTCACCCACAAAAAGAGAAATTCTTTGACTGGCACAGCTATCCAGTAGTAGTCCACTGAAGATCATGAGTCACACAGGGTGAGAGGAAAGGAAGGAAGTCCTTTTCTTTTCTTAATTGAAGAACACCAGAGAAGGAAAGGAGACACAAGAAAAATGATCCCCATGAAAAGGAAGTTAAAATGATTTTATTGAACTGGCTGCAGTCCTAGCCACCTAGAGGATGAAGTAATAACAATCAGTCACATTACGGTAGGTGATTAATATTACAGCTGATTGTAGCATCCCCCACCACCCATCCATCAGCATCTCAAGGAGGAGGCACTCACGGTCCTTCTCTGCTCAGCTCTCTTGTATTGGAGCATCAGTCCATCTGTGCACCTTTCTCACATTAAAGACAGCAAAGTGCAGCTTGTAAGGCTGTTTCATGTGGGAGAAAGAAAGGATATCTTAATGGCTTTCTTTTCCTCTCTTTTCATGAAAACAGATCTTTTTTCATACAATATACTCTATGATTTTCCTGCCCCCACCCCTCTAAGAAGCCATTTTTAAATGGAACAAAGCATTTTTAAAACATTGGAGTGTAATTTTAAGGTACACCAAGGTGTTTTAAAAAGTCACGTCACAAAGGAACACATTGAAGAAAATTTGGAAAAACTCAAATTCTTTTTTCTATATCTGCATAAGACACTGCTATGCTACAACTCTTACTGTAATTATTTTCATTTCCAATACTTAGACATGTAGACACATCAGCATTCAGACTGAAGCATCCTACATTTAGCAAACTATAAGAAAGGCTAGGACATACTACCAGTAGAAGAACAGCAGACTGCAAATGCAGGAGCAAAGATGAGAGAATTCGTTCATAGAATAATTTTAATTTCACCATACTTAAGTCTATTACGTGATGTTTTGTGGTAAGTTCCTTTTATCTGCACTGAATATAAGGACATTTAGTTTTGAGAGACAACTCAAGTTTAAGAGAATGGGATTAGATCATACCCCAATCATGACTGTAAATGTTATTTTCAATCCTCTATTTCTATCCATTGACAAACACCATTAATTCCATATCAACATTAATTCCTTCAACAGAAATGCCTTTGACACAGAAAAGCATTTAGTATGTGCCGGAGCTGTGTTTAGTATACAGTCTTTCAACACTGAATAAATTACTTGGGAACAGCACAATTGTTGTTTAACTGCTCCATTCCAGGAATGTTGTCTCCAAAGGGGGTCTGTATTTCTTCAGGATTAAGAATCTTCCTCGCCTGACACAAGGGACTTCAAAATGCTGTTGGGAGAGAGATGTGATCATCTTGGTCAAGGCTCAGGCTGCCCATTCTTCACGTCTCGGTCCTGTTTTGTTTCCTTGAATGGTCCCTTCATCTCTTACTCTCATTGCCTTCTTTGATGGCTCCCATCACTCTTTCTCTTATCCGTTCATTCATGTATTCTCCACACATCCCTTCAGAAAAAATTGCGCTCCCAGAGTGGCTGTACAAATGTGTCGCTGTGGCTTTGCCTTCCTGTCCAAGTCACTTGGTTGCTAAATCATGTTCGCTTTAATTCAATTTTTGAAACTCCAGCTAGGTTTGACCTTCTGATTTCCTTTCCAGTGTAAAGTACTATTTGAAGTTGTCCAGGCTGTGATCAAAATCTGTAGATTTTTCTTTAAAATTGCTTAGAATTAGCATGATAAACTTGTAGATGATATGTATTAAAAACATTTTTATGTTGGGAAACTTCAATCTGACAGGCAGCTCAGTGTGTATCAAACAATCCATTAGACAGAGCATCTACACAAACAATCACAGATTGCTGTCAGTTATACTGTTCACATTTCACATTTCTGTTGACTCTTGAGATGAGAAATTGTGTTTAAAAGAGAATTATTTTCATGTAATATTAAATATAACTTATGTGTAAATGGAGTCAACCGAAAAGTTGAAACTGATCATTTCCCATTCCTTTGAAGAATCTACAGAACTTGCTTTAAAATATAACCTTATGCATTTATGCTTTCATAATTTCATTTGAGAATATATGTATTTATGAATGCAAATATATTCTATGCTATATTTATACAATATTCATATTTGTATTTATTTAAAATTCAAATAAAGTGTTTATCCCAAAGAAGAAATAATAATAATTTTGTTTTGCTTTTTGCTCCTTTTAATTCACTGTTAATGTATTGGCAAGGAGCAGAAAATATGGAAAAATATTGTTCATGTTTAGTGAATGTACTTGCATGGATCAATTGAATGAATCAATGAATGAATAACAAAAACAAGCAAATTACTTTAATTTTTTTTTTCTTATTTGAAAGAATGTTTGGATAGTCATGCAAAGGTCAAATGAGGAGGGAGTCTTTTTTCTCTCTCCACATTTTGTGTTCCAGGGATCAAACTCAAGTCATCAGACATTGTAGAGGGCACATTTTCTGATGAGCCGTCTTTCTGGGCCCAAATTACAGTTTTATAAGTTGAAACATTATTTAAGCGTTATCTTACATGTGATATAGGAAAGCAGTGACGATGACATTGCACACATTTCTGTGAACATCAGAAAAGGCTCTTCTACTTTTCTAACATTGTTTTCCTTGGCCACTGAGACACACTGGAAGAAGGAAAACCAACAGTATTCAGGCACAGAAACCAAGGGTTAGTTTAGATGCATATCCGTGATGGAAGAAGCCATGCATTTATTCCTGATGAAAGGTGGCTGAAGGGTTCCATCATTTCCCTGTTACTTCACTAGTGAACTATGGTATGCCATCATAGATGACCCCTTGAGGTAGTATGGTGGTTTGAACAAAATAGCCTTTATAGGTTCATAGGGAGTGGAACTTTTGGGAAGTGTGGCCTTGATGGAGTAGGTGTGGCCTTATTGAAGGAGGCGTGTCACTGGGGGTGGGGCTTTGAGATCTATGAAGCTCAAGCCAGGCCTAGTGGCTCACTTTCCTTCCTGATGCCTGAGAATCCAGATGTAGAACTCTCAGCTCCCTCATCTCTGCCTGGATGCTGCCATGTCTCCCGCTTTGACAATAATGGACTAAATCTCTGAAACTGTAAGCCAGCCCCAACTAAATATTTTACTTTATAAGAGTTGTCCAGAAGTTCTTATTGTACAGAAAGTTAACCAAGAAAAAAATATGTTATTATTACTGAAAACCTTTTAAAATTTAGACTCCTTATGAAATAGATTCATAAGGACTCCCATAAAACACTTTTCCTTTTGTAAAGTGTGTTTCTGATCTGTACATAGTACATCAACACTCCTACCCTGGGTGGCTTTTTTGAGAATTGCCTGCCTTCCGTCACAACATGGCCTTAACTAGAAGCTTACAAAATATCTACAATACACTTAATAAGTGAAAACGTTGTATTTTATAAAAAGATAAAGGGAGAAGGAATATTTTTTGGTGGATATGTAGTCAAGTATGGGAAAGAGAGTGCCTCTGAGGGCCCATGCCGAAGCATCCCTTTCTCCTGAGGAACCAGACACAGGGTGGTATAGTATAGAACAGAGTTTATTCAGGGCGTGGAGAAGAGAGTTGAAAGGGTAATAGAGACAGAGAAAGGAAGGGAGGGAGGGAGTGAGGGAGAGAGAGAGAGAGAGAGAGAGAGAGGGAGGGAGAGAGAGAGAGAGAGAGTAGAAAAGTAGAGAAATAGAGGAGCCTGGCCAGGAGCATGTGGAAAGAGAGAGGGGAAAGAAATGGGGAGAGAGGAGGGAAAGAAGGTGGGAGTAAGAAGACAAGAGCAAAAGGGAGGGAAAGCAGCCCCTTTTACCTTTTATAGTGAGTCAGGCGAACCTGGTTGTTGCCAGGCAACTGTGGGGAGGAGCTTAGACAAAATGCTAACAGATGTGGGAATAGAGATATGACAAACCAAACGCCATTGCGTACTTTATCAGGATCTGTGTGATCTTACTAACAATACATTTTATACACTTTCTCTTGATTGGTAATTTAGCAGGATATAGAGTCATCCGTGTTGCGTGTATTTGAGAACTGGTTCACTGTGCTTTGGAGAGAGGAGAAATCAGGCAACAATGTGTGGCCTCGGAAGGAGCTGGAGCTGCAGCCACTACGACAGGCAGGTGGTTAGGGATGTTTGTCAGGGGCTGGTTAAGGCTACCCACTGAAGTTTAGGGCAAGTGGAAGAAGCAGAGATAAGAAATTGATAAGGGCATGCTTTTCTAGGCAGGAGAAAGTAGCGCACAGCAATTGTGCCAAGAAGGCAAGTTGAAGTCAAACAACTGTATGTGTGTCTTTTATCCACAGACTCAAGGAAAGCCAGGAGGGAGCTGGTAACTCAGCCACTTCCCGGAGCAAAGACTGACAGCACAAAACTACAGGCAACAATCTGAGATAGACAGCCTTCTGGCTCTGTCTGTGAGGTGTTTGGAGCGACGTTTAAGTGAGATAGAAAGACCTGAGCATAAAAGCAGTCAATATCATCCTGTGAGATGGAGAAGGGAGCATCCGTCTCTGCCCTCTAATGGCTGATGTCATGTGATGGTCACATGAGCAGCTACCTCACATCTCCGCTGCTGGGCCTTCACTCTCACGATGGACTTTGTCCTCAAACTATAAGCCAAACTAAAACCTTTCTTTCCTAAGTTCCCCACCTCCCGATATTTTGTCACAACAAAGAGAAAAATAAATAACTCCAGGAGCCAACAATTATATAGGCCTTTGTTAAGGCCTTTCAAAGAATATTATTTACTTTGAACTTCCATATCTGAGCAAATTGTCTTTAGGCTTATTTGTTAAGCCTTTAGAATGTATTTTTAACTTTAGTAGATGTCTCGCGTCCACAAACCCAAAAGCTAAGAATCATTACAAAATTATGTATGTAAACTGTAGAGAGGACTCCCTTACTATGCTGTACCCTGTTTTCCTATGCCCCAAGAATGACTTTGTTGAGTGCACTGATTTATAACCTTCTTCACTCTTTGTCTATGAAAGTTCATATAGTTAAGTCTTTTTTTGCTACTTCAGTGTATCATTCAGGTTAATTTAAATCTGTGTTCTGAACGCATTGCTTTCATTTTCCTTCCCCCCTCGCTTCTCCTCTCTGTTTTGTAGAGCTGGTATCTTACATTGGCATTTCTATTCATAAGATTGTTATTCCTACTATTCTCTTTACCTGATTTATCTCTACTGTTCACTGATGTCTTGGTGGATACGCACACCCTTGGTGTGTCTTATATGTCTTCCATGACTGTGATATATGTCTGCTGTAAAGCAACCTTTTGCCAGAGAGTAGCGAATATTTCCCTCCTTCCATCTCCCATCAAATTGAGTATATTTTTGTGTTATGGTACTGCTTGGAAAATATGTATTGACAGGGATTTTCTCCAGTTAGATAGTACTCTTAAGGGTAATATTTGTACTATTGAATACCTCATGCAGCATGTAAAAATAATAAAGAATAAAATTCCAATGCATTATTCAAATATTAAAATTGCAGGGTAAGTGAAGGGGTGTATTCAGTTTAACATAGACTGAAGGTTTTGAAATTGCTTAAGGTGGTAATGGTCTTTAAAGAAATGTGGACATTTACAGATAATTATTTTCTGGGGCATACTATGGTTCTAGGTCATACTGAGTTTGTGAAAGGAGCCTTTTGTCACTGAAAAGTGATAGACTGGTACATCAGGATAAGGCCCCTGTTGCAGTGAGGAGTGCCAAGGAGAAGAGCTATCCTGAGTTGGATCATATTCTTCTCTGAGGTTCTATGATATAACAAGAAGGAAGACTTTTGTTCCTCCTCTGTTTCAAAATCTCTCAGCTGGCTTTTTATTCTTGAGATGTCATTATCATGGATCTCAATGATCAAGTTTTTCTTGCAAACAGAATGTATCCTTTTAATCATTCTTTAGTCAGAAGTATGCTTTATCTGAAATCTGATAAACCATGAGAGGATATGAAAAATGGGATTAAATGCATGCAACGGTCCTTTCCCAATTCATCTTTTACCCATAATGTCTACTTGCAGCTCTGAGGCATCACTGATCCGCTCTTTTATAGGTTCTGCTTGAGAAGAGGTGAGCAGACATCCAAGGAGCAATGGCATTTCCAAGAAGAGTTATGATTAGATAATTTTAGATTATGAGAAACCATGCTGTCGATAAACCTCAGTTTTATTGTTCCGATTTTTTTCAACGCTCATCTACTGCTGTCCTTGAACAATTTTCTGAACAATATATCAAATCAAATTTATTAAATGGCCATCATTTATTTTCTCTTCTCTTCCTCGGGAAATAGCATTCAAATAAAAATAGGGTTTTTCTATTTGATGTTTATTGTTAGAAGTTAACAAAAAAGAATAGATTTTCTGTCACTCTTCCACTGAAACCCTCATTTTTACAAAATGACCTTCTCCTGTTATTGAGAAAATTATTTTGATCTGAAGTACTTGAAGAAGTGCTCCCTTTTCTGTGGCCTACAGTGGCCTGTCTTCACTTGTATTAAAAAGAGAAAGACACACAGAGAGAATATTGATGTGGTCTGGAGGAATGGAAATATAATAAAATCTAAGACATGAGAATGAAAATCTAAAAGTGACTCAGTGCAACTTAGGCAAACAAATTAAAGACAAGCATAATAGCATTAGTTTCAGAATAGTAAGTTTGAATTTTCAGTTGTAAAATCATAAATTTGAATATCTTCATCATAAACGTAAGTAGGAAAGAGGGTTAAATATGCTAATTAGTGTGATTCAATCATTCACAGAGATATCTTGGTTAGGATTCTATTGTTGTCAAAAAAGGCACCATAATCAAAAGCAGCTTAGAAAGGAAGGGTTTGTGTTATCTTACAAATGTCAGGTCACAAACCTCACTGAAAGAAGTCAGGACAGGACCCTGGACTCAAGAACAGAAGCTGAGAACACAGAGGACTTCTGTTTGTTGGTTTGTTCCTCATAGGTACTCAGTTTGCTTTCTTTTAGAAGTCATTACCACCTGCCCAGGGGTGGCCTCGGTCCAAGTAGGTTGGGAACTTCCATATCAATCGTCTGTCAAGACAATGTCTCCCAGACTTGACTACAGGACAGTCTTAAGACATTTTCTCAATCAAGTTTTCATCTTCCCAAATGTCTTAGTCTACGTCAGATTGACAAAACTCAACCAGTAAAATTGATATATCAAACATCACACTGAGTATTATAAATTTGTATGATTTTTATCATTTTAGAAAAATTTAAAGAAAATATAATATGAATGCATACATGTATGTGGTCATGTTTGTTTTTATGAGGTAGGATAAGCCTGCATGTGGAGACTGGAGGTCAAACTTAGGTCTCAAGTGTCATTCTTTGGGTGCCATCTACTTGCTTTCTCAGTTTTAGCTAGCACTAGCACATTTGGCTCAACTGCCTGGCCAGAAAGCTCCAGGGATCCATCTGTTTCCTCTTCCCTAGTACTAGAACAACCACAAGGCACCAACAATCTTGGCTCTTCTGAAATTAGTTTTTCATTCTTCAGATTTTCATACACACATGCATACAATGTGTCTTAATCACGTCTACTGGCTACTTCCCTTCTACATGTCCAGGACTTTGCCTATGCATCTCCCCACTGATGTCACGCTACACATGTTCTAAGGACTACTGAAATCATCATGCTAACAAAAGCAATCAACTGAGCAACCTCTCCAGCCTAGGAATGTGAGTCTTTTTAGAGTACATATAGGAAGGACCACTCCTGCCAGTGTAAAAATAGGCTGATGGAAGAGCCACATCTCTCCCGCTACTCCAGATCCAGTGCTCCCAATCTCATTCCTAGCTCTGTAACAAGAAAAAAAAAACCCTGCTTGTCTTCCTTCCCTTTATGACTCTATCGACAGTGGATCACAAAAATCTTTTCTTCCCCTAACTAATCCCATTTTCCTAGCCTCCAACACCAGTAGATATTCCTTGGAAACGCACCAGTTGAGCAGGCTAGGAAAACAGGCCTATAGTAAATTTCCTACCAGGCAGCACATACCCACCACCCTTTCCTGGAGTCCAAGGAGCAAGTAAAACTCAAGGAACAAAACACTAACCCAACAGAGAAAAAACCAGATATCATCACCCAATCCCAGAAGCCTAAACATCAATATAAAAACACCATCAATAACAGTGATGGTAATATTTCTCAACTGCAGCCCAGCAACCCAACCATAGCAGGCACTGAATGTTCCAACAGAGATTAAATACAAAAAAAGATCTAAAAACTGTCTATATAAAGATGATAGAGGCCTTTAAAGAGAAATGAATGACTGGGAAGAAAGGAAGGGCATGCAAGATCAATTAACTAATGTGAGGAGATGACTAAATCCCTTAAAGAAATTCATTTTTAAAAATGCAAAGAAGTAGCTTATGAAACAAATAAAACTGTTCTAGACCTGAAGATAGAAGAAGAATTGATAAAGAAAACTCGAACCGAGGTTATGCTGGAAACTAAATTTTGGGAACTCAAATGGAAACAACAGAGACAAACTTCAACAGAATGCAAGAGATGGAAGAAAGAACTTTGAGTATTTAGGATACAATTAAAGAATGGATATATGGGTCAAAGAAAACATAATATCTAAAAATTTCCTGACACCAAGAAAAAAATAATAATCCAAGAAATCTGGGACACTATGAAAATACTAAATCTATACACAGTAGTAATTGAGGAAAGAGATATGCTCAAAGGTATAGAAAATATTTTGAACAAAATTATAGAAGAAAAATTTCCTCACCTAAGAAGGAGATGACTATAAGGCACAAGAAGCCACCATTATACAGGGTGCTAGAAGGAAAATTCCAACCTAAGGAGGTTAACTACAACCACGTAAACACAGAAAATAAATAATCTCAGACTACCAAAATCAAAGGAAGTGACACATACACAATCACTACCACCACCAACAACAGCAAAAACAAAACAACAGGAATCAACAATCAGTGGTCATTGATATCTCTCAATGTCAATGGTATCAATTCTCCAATAAATAAAAAGACACAGACTAACAGAATGCATTCAAAAATATGACTGATCTGTTTGCTACATTCAAGACACACACCTCAACATCAAAGACAAACATCACCTCAGAACAAAAGGTTGGAAATAGGTATTCCAAGCAAACAGACCTGAGAAATTGGTGTAGCCATCTTGATATCCAACAAAATAAAAATCAAACCAATACTAGTCAGAAAAAAATAAGGAAGTGTATCATGTACTCATCAAAGGAAAACCATCAAGATGGCATTTTATTTCTTAACATCTATCCCACAAATACAAGGGTATCCACATTTGTAAAAGAAATACTAGTACCGCTAAAATTACATAGCAACCCTCACACACTAATACTGGGAGACTTCAATACTGAACATTCAATAGACAAATCATCTAGACAAAAACTACAGAGAAAGGCTAGACTTGATAGATGTTATAAACCAAATGGACCTAATAGATATTTACAGAACATTTTATCCAAACACAAAAGAATATAACTTCTTCTCAGCACCCTTTGAACAAGTTGACCTATACTCAGGATAAAGTATCTCAAAAGATACAAGAAAATGTGTTTTAGCCTAATGTCAGATTCCTGCCTAAAGCCTACTTCCTTGTCCTTAGCCAATGTCATATTTTTGCCAAGCAGCCCATTTCCTTGTCTTTGGCCCATGTAAGATTCTTGCCAAGCAGCCCCAAAGGCTCTCTACTTCACCCCCTTTTTTATTTCATTAACAAGACTGAGCCTTTCTTAGATCATTCTGGCATGCCTTCCTTATCCTTCACAGAATATGCATTATCAAACACAATACACTTCTGTCGTAGATTGATAAGGCTCTCTGCAGGATCTTATCCATCCTTGGCTTGCCTGTCTAGTGGTCCATTTTCAGGTTCAAGCCATGTACTTTGGCTTCCAGCATGTAATTTCAGGCAGGAATCTAAATCTTAAGCCAGAACAAAGAAGTAATTTCAGGCAGGAATGGAAATTTTAGGCTAGAACAAGGAAGTAGACTTCTCATAAAAATGACAGGGAAGTTGGCTCAGATATTTTAGTCATCCTGACAAGCCCTTAGAAAGAGTGATTATGGGAGTGTTAATGAAATTTTGTTTATTGCCTTGCATGTTCTTTGTCTATTTGTGTTTATTGTCTTGCTTGTTCTTTGACTATTTGCATCTATTGTATTGCTAGTCCCTCAACCTAGAACTGATCTGAATACTTGCATGTAATTCAAATGGTGTAAAAGAAAAAAGGAGGAAGGGAGATGGGATAAAGGGTTCTAGGGAAGGGGAATGAGGAAAGGGGATGGCATCTGAAATGTAAATAGATAAAATATCCAATAAAAAAAAGGAGAAAAAAGATACAAGAAAATTGAAATAACTCCTTCATCCTATCAAACCACCACAGATTAAAGCTTGTTATCAACAACAACATGCACAACAGAAAACTTACAAACTCATTGAAATGGGACAATTTTCTTTTGAATGAAAAATTGGTCAAGAGAGAAATAATAACAAAAAAAACATTCTTTCTTGAATGAAAATGAATGAACCACATACCCAAATTTATGGCATACAATGAAAACAGTTCTAAGAGGCAAGTTTAGAGCACTAAATACCTACATAAAATAACTGAAAATATCTCATACTAGCAACTATGAGCATGTCTGAAAACTCTAGAACAAAAGGAAGACATTACACCTAAAAGGACTAGAGGGCCTCGAATAATCAAATTAGTGTTGAAATCAATTAAATAGAAACAGAGAGAACAATACAAAGAATCAATGAAACCAAGAGTTGATTATTTGAGAAAACTGAGGTCAACCATTCCTTATCAAAATTAACTAAAATATGGAGAAAGAACATACAAATGAACAAAATCAAAAACACAAAGGGGAAAATAACAACAGATACCAAGGAAATATAGAGAATTATAAAGATACTTTAAAAATCAAGTTCTCCAACAAATTGGAAGATCTTAAAGAAATGGATATTTTTCTCAATAAACACTACTTACCAAAGTAAAATCAAGATCAGACCAGCAATTTAGAAAGACCTATAACCTCTACTGAAATAGCAGCAGTCATTAAAAAGTCTCATGAAAGGGGGTATGGGACAGATGATTTTAGTGTAGAATTTGAAAATATATCAAAAAGTTAGTTCCAATACTAATACTACTCAAATTATTCTACAAAATGGAAACAGGAGGAACTTGGCCAAACTCATTTTATGAAGCCATAAACATCCCCAAACCATACAAAGGAACAAAGAAAATTACAGACCAATTACCTTTATGAACATAAATGCAAAAAAATATTCAATAAAATACTTGCAAACTAAATGCAAGAACACATCAAAAAGCTCAGGTCTCAATCTCTAGGAAAAAAAAGGACTAAGAAAATAAAAAGGTAAAAATGAAGAATTTATTTCAAATTTTAAAGACAAGGCTTCTTTTCTCACAAACCATCCATGTTTTAAAAATCTGTATTCACCCTCGCCAGACTTATTTCACTGTATTCTTCCTCTATGTCCTTCTATCCAGATCAGCAGAATGATCTGGTAAAAGGAGCTGTTACTTCCAGGGGAAAACTTGGTCTCAGCACTTTCTTTCTGTTCATTTTTGATAGATCAGGTACCTTAACTGCAGTACAATCCTTCCATCTGTGAAAAATATTCCAGAATGCAAAAATATGTCCTATGGGACAAGTTTTTTTAAGCATATAATACATAATAAAATACATTTGGGAAATCTAAACAGAATACAATACAAGTTATTACTGTTACCCAAGAGAAGTAACTAAGTAGGAATAGCACAACTAGTATATATTATTAATACATAAGACTGGGCTTGAATTGTGGCTCTACTCATTGGAAAGTGAGAGATTCTTGGTTTCAATGTTCTGTCTGTTTAGCCTGCACTAGCAATTTTTTTTAAAATGAAAGTAAGATACTTGTAAACTGACAGATATGGTTGTTTTAGGGCCTCTATATAGGAAGGGAGCTCAATTTGAAAGCCACGGGTAGAAGAAAGTAATAAAACTATAACCCAATTTACTGTTTGAAATAACCTTATTCTGGTTTTAATACAATGTGTAATATAAATAGCCTAAAAAGCAAAGTGAACAACAGTGCAGAAGAATTTATGGAACATGTCCTATGGGTATCTAATATCTTTACTGATCATAGAACCTCCCCTTTCTCTGCCTTTCACTTTTTTCACACATGATTATTCACATGAAGATGCTTGTCTACTGTTCCTACATGCTACCAGATTTAGTCTGTGCTGCTCAAGCAGACAATGAGAAAGCAGTGACCTGTGCTATGCACTGGTCTTTGTTTGTTTGTTTGTTTGTTTGTTTGTTTGTTTTCTCCTACATAAGGAGAAGGATAGCTCAAGCCACTTTCCTGTAGAGATGCTACATGCTTCCTGAGAGAACCATGTCTTTCTTGCTGTCTCTCTTGTCTGTGCTACACTGGACTACCTCAGCCTTTAGGCAAGATTCCCCAGGTCTTGTCAGGTGACAGCTTTAATTCCAAGGACTTATTGGTTAAGCCCATTCTAAGGAGTAAGATCTGAACTGCTTTCTTTACAGGCATAAGATCAATGGAGTATTAAAACAAGCTTCAAGGTTTTGCTTTCCATGTTCATATGAAGTCTTACTCTCATGGAGATGTGTCTTCCCAATTGTTTCCTACCTCAGTCTAGCCATACGTTTCTGCATTTTGAATAGAGGTAGGCATTTACTTGACACTTCTGAGGCTTTGCTTAAATCCTAACTCTGCAAACTAAGTCTGCCTTTACCAGATTCCAGGTAGTTATCAGCATTACCGTTATCACAGATGCTAATAGTGAGGTAATTGGCAATTGTTAATAATACTAGACAATTTTAAAGCACACATTGACTCCAAATAGATATGTATTAGACACTCCCAACTCACTGCAAGATCACATTTATTGGTCACGTGATATATTCTGCTTCTATTGGTTTAAAAGAATAAGCTTGAAACTTGAAGGAACTGTTTGAAAGAAGCCAATTCCAAATGGTACGAATAATTCTACTTGTAAGAGAGGCCAAGAGTGCTAAAAATTTTAAAAGCAAAATAGAATGGTAGAATCCTCTGAGTCCGGAAGGAAACTAAAAAGTTACTTCATGTTCATAGTACCTCACATGTCCAAAAGGAAAAGGCCATACAGAAAAACTAGAAAACAGTTAACAGTACAGTGCTATCCATTAACAATTTTTGACAAGGTCAATTTTAAAATAAGCAACAAAATAATGGACTTTGTTATGACATTCTGCATTTATAGAGGAAGGTTGTCTGCTTAAGAATGGGCACAACTGTTATCTACCCGTGTAGCATAGATTTTAAGAAGGCAGTTTGCTGCTTTGTTCATTCAGCTAAACCTCAATAGTGAGTTTTTCCTCCTGAACCTAGGCTCCCCCAGACCTGAGTCAGTAGCCAGCGTCACAGTGCCAGCTTGAGTTGTCCTCCCACTGCCTCCCACATGAAGCAAGCCTTAAATCCAGAGGACAGTTGGTTACCTCAAGTGCAATCAAGTCACTTTTGGGCATGTTGCATATCTTGGCCAGCAGGTTCAACTCTAATTCATAGAGTTCAAACCTTATCAAGAACAATGCTGTCTTTTCTCCCAAAGTACCTCTGGGGTTTGAATGCTAGCCAACATGGAGGAAGTTCCCAGCTAAGCACCAGCCTATCTTCACTGCATCTTACAACCCTTGTGTGTGATGTCTTCTGTATTATGAGCTCACCTTATAGATCCAACGGGAAGCCTATATTTCAAAAATAAAGCAAATTCCCTTTGGGTCAACTTTACATATAAACTGTAGGTTATTTACCTCTACTGTGCTAGTCACAGTACTCTTAAGATTTGAGATATAGATGATTTCATAAACAGGAACTCATAAGAAAGTAAACAAAAGCACATTCTCTCTGAAAGCACCAGTTGTTTTTCAGAGGTTCTACCTCAACTTGATGGATGTCTCTGTTTCCCTCTACAGTGACTTCTTCCAGGTGTTTGCTGTGTGGCAAAACCAAGCCCAAGTCTGCCATTACGTGCTGCAGGGCTTAGTGACTTCTTTTCAAAGACTGTTTTCTTCATTGTGTCTGAGCTTCCTACAGTAAATTAAAAATCAAAAGTAGTTAGCAACACATGGTTCAGATTTAACCTTCAGATGAGCTCTTAGGAGTCTCAATAGAAACATTCAATGGACACTTGAACTTTAAAAGAAGGCACTCACTTCTCTAAAAGGTTCAGAAATATCAATTGATAAAAACAAGCAGGACAAAACACTGTCCTTTCCAGTGTACTTCTGCTTTGAATCCAATTTCAAGGTGAAAATTAGTCACCTCTGCCACATTAATCCTTACAGTCAAGTCATAATTAATAATAATAACTTCTTATTGGAGCAATTATAATCATTGTTCCAATGAAAGTCTTAGAAATAACATCTTTGCAAAAAGAGCCAACACATATATTTTATACAAGTGAAAAATCACACTACTGTTTCAATGTGATTAAAACCTCATATGAATATATTTTGTGTTCTTTATTAGAGTGTGACTTATATTTTGAAATCTTATCAAGCAATTTCTGGATCAGTAGAAATAATATTGTCAAAATTGTATATAAATTATATATAAACACTGTCATTGATTTGACCACTGAAATACAAAACTTCTTATAAAATGAGATACCCCATTAGTTTCTGCCTACATTGTAACAAAGACATGGTTTTCTGGGAAAAGATACAATTTAGGTGAAATAAAATAGAAAATGGTGCCTCAAGGCCATTTTCACATCAAGGGATATTTGCTTAATGCTTCTAAACTAAAACTGATAAAAAACATACACAAGAGTAATTGAGAAATAAAATTAATCCCAAGAGACCCAAAATCTTGTGGTTTTGGAAATTTAACTTTGTTTTCATTTCTTTGTCCTCTGAGGGAAGGGCCACTATACAGAATATAACCTAAAGCTATATGCCAAACAGAGTTTATATGATTGTGCATTGATGTTCTTAATATGCTCAGATTAAGCAATGGCCAGGTCTACAGAATGGTGCATATACTATGTTTTAGAGTGACTGCTCCATTATAGTCTTTACCCAACAAAAATAGAGAAGACTCGAGCGAGACAGATGTAATGGGCTTGATGTAGTAATATGTCATCCCTTTCTATGCGTTTTGTATCTACTGTCTGAGATATTTTCCTAATGCTTCTGAATTTCTATTTTTCCGATATAATTTTATATTTCAAATACATTCATTGCCAACACTGCTAGTGCCCTGCTGTTAGAAGGGGAAGTTTCACATGTAAACTTTCAAATATCTTTGTGAAGCCAGTTCTGTGGTACTAAAACCAGGTCAAGATGCTATAAGATGAAAGAAAGGAAGAAAGAAAGAAAGAAAGAAAGAAAGAAAGAAAGAAAGAAAGAAAGGAAGGAAGGAAGGAAGGAAGGAAGGAAGGAAGGAAGGAAGAAAGAAAGAAAGAAAGAAAGAAAGGGAAACAAAGAGAGAGAGAAAGAAAAAGAAAGGAAGGAAGGAAGGAAGGAGAGAGAGAGAGAGAGAGAGAGAGTGAGAGGAGGAGGAGGAGGAGGGAGAAGAAGAAGGAAGGAAGGAAGGAAGGAAGGAAGGAAGGAAGGAAGGAAGGAAGGAAAGATAATCATAGGTTAATATACCCAATGAACATAGATGCAAAAAATCCTCAATAAAATACATCAAAAAGATCATCCACCAAGATCAAGTTAGCTTTATACTGGAAATATAGGGATGGTTCTACACACACAAGTTGATAGAAAGTACGAGGATAGTACTTCTCTGTAAGTACTAGTGGAATCAAGAATGTTAAACACACAGGTAACATTTTGTCCCCGAAGGGAGGGATGTATAACCTGTTTCCCACCCAGAAAGGCAGGAGAGGATTTGGGATGTGACCTTTGGCACTGTGTGATCAAGACCAGACTGGATCCTTCCCCAGCCCCTTACTGCAAACTTGTCAATCTATAGAACCTATCTTTATGGAAGGTATCACTGGTAGTCAGTCTATAGAACCATCTTTATGGAAGACATCACTGGTACTTCACAAAGAATATTGATGTACTCACGTCTTAAGCTTTTTGTACACATGGAATTGAATTATCACCAGGAAAGTATTCACCAAATTATGCTGTGTTTAAATGTACCTGAAATATCCTAATCCTAGTCAGACTCCTGATGTGAGAACCAACACTAGCAACTGAATTGTGTTGAACTAAACTGCCCCATTTCCTCCCTTGAATGATTACTCTGCTGGCCATAGTGATCTCATAGACCACCTCCACATAATAGTCTTAGAGAGCTAGCAGAGTAGGATTAGAGGGAGCATGTGACACACAGGTGACATCATTATAAATGAAGAAAAATTCAAACTAATAGTCTTCTTCTATAATAAAACCTCTTTCTTCCTCCCTTCTCCCTTCCCTCCCTCTTAATCGCCCCTTCCTCTCCCCCTCCAATTGTCCTCCCCTCCTCCTCTCTTTCTTTCTAATTACTTTCTTTCTCTTTTTGTTTATGAAATGACAAGGAGTCTAGCTAAAATGCCCAATCTCCTGGCTTCCTGGAACTGTAGGTACCCATTAACATAGCTCCATAAGTGTAATTGGATATCTATCAACAAAGTCCAGAATCTTCTCTTCCCCTTTTTCAAAAAACAAAAATACAGAAACAAAACAAACAAAAAAGAAACCTCTTTGGGCTTTTTGTTCTTAGTTTTCAATTCTTGATTCCATTTTGCTGCGCATAGTAGCTGTCCCTGGAGGTGTGCAAATGGCTTCATTCCAAAGGTCGTAGGCCAAGCCAGCCATAAGGATTATCCAGAAGCCTAACAGAAAGATTTCAGGTTCTTGTGAAACCTAGAAAAGTTGCCTGAATTCTCAGTTGCCCCTGGCAAATTCTTTATAAAGAGGATAAAAACATATTAAAAGAAAAAAAAATCACCCATGAGCCACCTACACTGTTTTTTCCCCTGTGTAATAAATTAAAATAGGGCAGAGTGCATGGGATAGCTTCTGCTTTTCCTTGTTGTGACTGAAGTCTTTGTTAAACTAAATCTCCTTTTCAAGGACTACCATCATTATAAACCTTTTTCCTGTGATGACACATGACCAGGAAAGACAGAACAACAAAAAAGACATTTGGCTTTATATGACGACAGTGGGATGACAGATCTGCTCTCCAGCCATTTTAACCCTACTTGAACTTTACAATGAAATGGTAGCTGGTAACTTTTAGAAACATTTTATTAAATTTGTTAAACAAAAAAATATATGTATATAGTGCATTTTCTCTCTTCTCTTTCCCCTACTAGTACCATCATCATCCTCTCTTCAAGTCTCTTTAATACTTCTTTGTGCTCTGTTTTGTGACCCACAGACTTTAACCAAAGCTATCTGTGCAACCCCAGATTTGAACTGTCAGTTGAAACATGGCATGCCTGCCCATCATGTGCAAACAACTGAGGGTGATGTCTGCCCTTTCCTTAGACTCCATTAGTAACTCTAATCCTGTAGCAGCAGAGTATGACCACATTGTACTGAAATGGCACAACTTAAAATAGTTTCCATACTGGGATTCTACATCCAAGATGCTCTAATTTAAGAATTCTTGAGTTTAACCCAGATATACTTGAGAGCTCCCCAGTCAACTGGAAATAGACCTGTGGTTTCAATGCATTGGCATCATCATAACTCTAAAATAAGAGAATTGGCCCAAGATTGTGGAAAAAAAGGGGAGGGAGTGAAGCCAACAAGGAAGAGGGCTGCGATACAGACCTAGGGAGATGTCCTTGGATGATGGAATTAAAGTCTACGTGAAACAACTACAGTCAGGGAATGTTGTTGCAGAAGTGATAAGGTGTGTTGTGAAAAGATGTTCCAAGATAAAGCTTGAGCAATATGAAAATATGCAGTCACTTTTATATTGCATATCAATGCAACGTGTGTCTAGTCACAGATCTATACCTATAGACTGCCAATAACTATATAGATGTTCTTTTATCAGAGGCTTTAATAGGTAATACAGATGGTGAGAAAAAAAAGGAACTTGTATGGTGGGGTAGGACTTAGTTGAGTGTGTGTGTGTGTGTGTGTGTGTGTGTGTGTGTGTCCACCACGAGCATGTAGACTAGGTATCATTTTTTCAGGCTTTTATTGTTTCCATTTATACTTTTTGCTGATGGAGGTGTGCTCAGAGTAATGAAGAATGACCAGAAACCAAAATGTCTTCTCTGTTTCCACTTTGCCTTCGTGGCTCCAATGAATCCCACCACAAAAACCTCAGATATCTGAAATTTTGAAATCAAATTGGGCAGTTTATTTTAATCTAAATTTAAAAAAAAATCTAAGCTAACATCATCAAATTCTTTGAGAAATTATCAAAGATTTCAACTAACTTAGATGTAGGGCATATTTTTTTAAAAATCTGCAATAGTTGGAGTTTATTCTTTGAGTTGAGAAGCCTGTTTGTTTTCTAATGAGGTATAGGCTTTTTATGAGGAAATCTACACTCCAGGTCTCTCTGTGATCAGGAACATTTTTCAAGCTCACAGAGACCTGGCAGTGTTAAAGGTGAAGACTGCTTGCTGCTCTGTTATATATGGCCAAACTCATCTTAATTTCGCAGTATCTATAGCTAGCATTACATCTGTGACTTGTGTTTACTTTCATAATTCATTTGAAATACAGTTATGAAATGAAAATATGCACTTGTAATGTTCTGATGCTAATTAAGTAATAGCAAGCTCCTTCTCTGAGGGATGTTTTTCAACAATTGACACATAGATCTCTGGCAGTCGAACGGTTCAGTCTAACACTTCCTTTGCCACCCTTAGAAGTCATTCACCAAGCACCAATGAGGGCCTCCTTGGAGCTCTGGAAGTGGAACACTTGATCATGCTCATTTTGTGTACTCTCAAGCATACATAAAATGCAGTATGTAAGCCTTTTATCCATATAGCACACATAGAGAGCAGCATCTGCAACAGCCTCTCTTCATGAAGATGCAGGCTAGACCCCCAGTAGACACTGGAAAGCCCTAGTGTTGCAGCAGTATCCTCCCCACTCATGGGTATGCATTCCCTGATCTTCAGTAGACATTAGGAATCCCAAGCAGTGTAGACAACTGAAATATACCATGTGATTTTTCTCTATGTATATATAAATGAATGTCATATTAATATTGACTAAATATTTATGCTTGAGGTTACTGCTTTTGCTTTTTAAAATTTGACAATAAAACTAGCTCAGATTTGCTGTTTTCCCTTAAAAAAAAGTTCACAGAGAGACTTGTTCTTATTGTAGACTTTATCAACTTTTGTATACAATGTTTTTCTTAGTAAGTTAACAAAGTTTACCTTCTTACTTACAAAAAAAAGTCATGTGTCATCACTTTTGCACATCAGACTTGCTAGCATCAATACCCCTCTGCTTTGGGGCTATTACTAGTTGAGATATTATCTTCCTGAAGGCAAGCACTGTGATACTGCCACACTCAGTCTGAATACTCAGGGCCTTGCTGATGGGGTAGGCAGTACATAGAGTGTGAACATCCTAGACAGTGGGGCAATTCATATCCTGAAAGAACAGGGAGAATGAGAACACTTCATCCTGCTGCTTAGAAAATTAGGCAATTGAAAAATAGTGATGTCCTCACCCCCTGGATTTCCTTATTTAAAGTTTCTGACCACGGCTGATATGGGTAAATAAAATATGTAAAAACTGAAATATATATTCAACTGTAAAGCCCAACTAACTCCAATTTCAGGAAGAAAAGCACAAAGTCCATTTGAGCAAACATTCTCTGGAAACCCTCCCCTCCCTCCACCAACAGCCAGCCATACAACAGCAGGGACAAGGTACCAAACGATAGATAACCTGGTCATCCTGTTTGTCAGTGGGTTTTGCCCCCATGTTTGGTTCCTGCAGATTATGCCAGAAATGTGGATTTTAAAATATTAATTTGCTGACTAATATGAAAATTCCCAAGCTTGCTGTAACCTCAATAAATACCCTCAAACCTCTAGACTTGAGGCACTCAATTCTGAACCAGTATGATGATGATTGTAAGAGTCCTTGCTTGCGAGCTTGTAGTAAAGACCCTTATGTGTTTGCATCAAAATTGGTTCCTTAGTGGTTTTTGGGGTCCCTTAGACTTAGGCATAGCACTACTGCATTTCGAGCATTCTTCCATTCCCTTTCATATGACCAGTGGAGTTTCAGTAATGTTTCACCAGAATTTACAGCTTATAAAATTCAGATTCTATAGCAATCTGATTCATATCTAAAGAAAATAGATTCATGAGGCTTACACCTAGAATAAAAATACAAGATTTTTCTTTTGTAGTTTTGGAGCCTCTTTCATCTTATAGATTTTTGTTAATTTTGATTTCAGGTTTTTGTTTTATGGTCTTTTTTCATTTTTATTGATATTTTGTAAAAGAGAGAGAGAGAACAAAAGTCAAGTTAAGTGGACCGAGAGGTAGGAGGATCTGGGAGATGGTGGGAAGGGAGAAAATATGATCAAAATATATTGTATGAAAAATGTTTTAAATAAAAAACTCACAATATAGGAAAGTAGTATTTAATGAAATTATCTCTGTCCGAATTTAATAAATTTCAACTATTAATTTGATAAACATTAAAAGAGATTTTGGAAAGTAAATTTATAAACGTTAAAAAAAATTTCTAAACAAAGAAAATCAGTGAATAGTCAAGGTAGGAAATACTAATTTTGAAAAATATAATAAATGGTTCAACAATTTCTAAGTTTTTGTGGTTGCTGAGAAACATAGGAATATTTGTTTTTCAGTACAATAGAATTATGAGTCAGTTTTACATAAAATTGTATACAGTGGGAAACACTGCATTTTAACTCATAGCTAACTTTTTTCTAAATTATTCTGTTTATTTTCAAGCATCGACAACATTTATTTACTCTTTTTTACTTCTAAAATTCTCAAACGTTGAAACACTGAGTTCATTCTATTCTGGCCTTTCCATTTTTCCTATCCATTTTTACTATTCCTAGGGTGAGTTAGAACAAAGGTTAAAACCAAGTCAGCCCTAACCCTGTTCATTAAGAGCTGTCCATGTAATATAACTGAATAGACACATTCAACGTATTGAGAATGAACAAATCAGAAATTATGATGAATTATATGGATGAATTATCTTTAACAGCACTAAAGAGTCATCATGGTACAAAAATTTGAAATGGAAGCTTGTTTAATCAAAAGAAAAAAATACTTTAAAAATCCACATAAATACAGGAAGTTATTTTTAAAAATCATAACTAATTAGTGTAAGAAAATAAGAGTTATGTGTTTTTTCTTCTTGCTGTAGTTAAATACTAGAGCAGAAGCAACTTAAGGGAGGTTGCACTCATTTTGATTCACAGTTTAGAGGTAAGGTACATAGCCACAGGAGGGCATGGAACTTGAGGCAATTGGTAACATTGTATCTGCAATCATAAAACAGGGACAAGTGTTCTCCTGCTACTTTTTCTCCTTCAATTCAGTCTAGCATATGCCTTCTCTTCTCTGCTAATCTTTGAAAGTATTCTCCCAAATGCTGCTCAAGTTCTCTTTAGGTCATTCAAATGTATTCAAGCTGACAATGAAGATAATTTGAATAACTTTGACTGACTGACTGACTGAGAACCCTTTCTGGGACTATTGAGTACTTCACATATAATTTAAATATTTACTAATAAAACAACAACTCACATGATGTGAAACATAGCCATTTGTTATTTTTCATTTTTTTCAACTAAGCAAGCTCTCCTTGGTTTTTAAAGATATAGGCTATATATTTTCCAATATTTATGTTTTCAAATATATGTGCCAATATATGTCTGTTCTCTAAATTGTAAAGGAAATTATAGCCTGCTGGCTGGCAAGTTTCATCTGCTTTCGTATTTCAAATGTGAATGTGGTAGATGTAAAAACTGATGGCCAAGGCCTTGGAAGTAAGGGTGTAGGACTTCCTATAACCCCCAGCTCTCAGCACCTCCTCATATGCAAACACCCTGGGTCAACCTCTGTCATCAGGTACTCACTCACAACTCACAGCAGGATTAGGCCCTCAGCAGCTCATACTGACATTCCCCTGGGAGTCAATTAGATTCACAGAGCAGCTGTAGACAGAGCAACATCTGGATAGGGCATTTCCCCCAGTTAGGGACCACTAACTGTGCCCTTAAAATGGTTTGTGTCATATTTTTTTTAACACTTCTGAATAAAGGCAAGGCATTCATTCAAAGAAGGAAAGATTTGTTTAGGATTGACATTAAAGGTGTTCAACATTTGAAAAGCACAGATTACTTTAAGTTTTACCAGAGTTTAATTTTATGATTTTGGCTGCTTAGAGTAAATGACATAGATAAATCACTTCAAAACATAGATGAAAACTGTTGAATTTAGTTGGAGGACAAAAAAAAAAAATGCCTTGTCCATGTCAAATCACAGGAACTTAATAGCTCAACAGAGATGACCTCTTACCATAGAAACAGCAGTGGGGAACTCATTCTCGTTTTCCCGTTTTGTCAAAGGCGTTTTTGTCTAATCTTAAAATTTATCAAGCACATAATTTTAAGGATTTAATGACCTGTTTCATGGTCTTTGGATTTTCTGTAGTTCCTGGTGATTTGCTTATACAAAGTACAATGTGTCGTGACTGAAAGAACAACATTCAGTAGAAAAGGTAAGTGTCCATAATGTATGTAATTTGCTTCAGTTTTACCTGTCAATCCAGTTTTAAAGATGGTGACCGCAATCCACACACCACATTGCTTTTCTTCATCCTTCCCAGCATCTGCTTCTCAATTACTCTCCACATGGGTATTTTGAAAATTGGAGTACATCTTCAATAGCATGTAATACCATCTATTCCCACCTTGTTTTTCCTTATTACCCTTCATTTCCCTATTACTCATTTTCTGACATATTACCTATTTTCAGCTGTCACATTCCATATTTCCCTGCACTAGAATGTGAACCTAAAGCACACTAGAATCTTTTTTGATATTCACTCTTTAACATATCGCCAGTGTTGAGAAGGGTGCCATGACACAGGATTTCTGTGCAAACCTTTTAAATAAGTTAGTCAGTTTTTACACAGGGTTTGCCTAAAAGAAGATGTGCATGATCTTGAAAGTAGTGGAGCAAACAACGCCAAGTAGCTCAATCGTATTCCTTGTAAGAGGCCTCGCGTTCTTATTAAGAGTCTCTCTGCCCCTGCTTTCCTGATGCTTGAAGCTGTAACATAAGGTAGGAGAGGATGCAGCGGGTACCTGAAGACACTGAAAGTAAACATCAGCATCCAAACTCCCAACAAAGCAGCATGAATTTACCTCGTTTTCTCTTCAGGATCATCCAATATAACTCCCAAGGTGACAAAGCCACAGAGTCAGGCAGCAACATCACCAGAGGAAACCCTAGTGTTCCTCGAGGCATGGAGATTGCATGTGGTTTTCTAGTGTGCACAGATCGTCACTGTGGTAGAACAAAGGTTGAAGGATCAAAAAAAGCCTCAAGCAATATGAAAGAACTAGTGGTAGGTTGGTGAGATGGCTCAGAGAATAAAGGGGTTTGCAATCAAGTCTGACAACCCGAGTTTTCACTCCATGGCACCCACGGGGTGGAGGCAGAGAACGGCTTTCTCAGTAAACTCTTCTCTGACCTCCACATGTCAGCCCTGGCTTGTGTAGTCTCCCTGACTGAATGCAAAACTGTCATTTTACAAACAGCTTGTCACATACAAACTACATTCCTAGATCATTACGGTATTAAACTTGAAATCAATAGCAAGATACAGCAGATATCTGAAAAGTAAAAGTATTAAAATAACCCAATGATCAAAGAAATGTTTCAGGATATTTGAAAATGACTTAACTAAAAAGTATCCTGACTATTCTGCAGCACAGCAGAATTTGTGTGGTGGAACTGAAGCAAGCAGAGCTTGAAGGAAAACAAACATTGCCAAATGCTACTTTTAGAAAAGAAAAAAAAATTCTCAAGTGAATAACTTAGGTTTCAACCTCAAGAAACTAGAAAGAGAGGAAAATAAATCCAAAGCAGGGAGAAGAAAGGAAAGGAAGGAAAGGAAAAAACATAAATTGTGAAGAAAAATAAATTTTAAAGTGGATGCAAGTATTATTCTGTTTATATGATAGTCCTTTAAAAAAGTGATGTTGAATAGATGAATGGTAGCCATGGCTACTTAGGAGCCTATGACTTTGCATGTCTTACAGCAGCAGAGGTACCAGGGTAAACATGGGCACACAGGGATCTTGGGAGGGATTTCCAAAGGGGAAAGCCTCTTTTGTGAACTGTTTATTAAGAAGGAGCAATTGGCATTGTTACCCAAATTAAAATAAAACATTGGACTCTTATGTGGGACTTTGAAAGAATAAGCATTATCCACTTCCACACCAAAGCAGTTTCTACTTTACTCCCTGTAGTTGATGTTAAGCCAGTTTCCTTTAACAAATCACCATCTCTTTCCCAACATAAGATACATTACAAAGGATAACTTCCTAGGGGCTGAGATATGAATGGAGTCAGGAGACATTAGTAAGTTTAACAAAGGCAAGTTGGCAATGCTTTGTGTGATTATCCTTTCTGTTGTTAAAAGACAGAGATGAACAAAGGACTTCAGCCATGTTAGACACAGACTTACTTCTGGACAAATTGGAGTTGAAGTCATAAATCAGGCAGGGCCTAAATTATATATGTCTCCATGCACAGTGAGAGTATAGGTTTTATATTAAGGAAGAAAAAAATGACCTGAAAAAGGAGATGAACACAAATTGACTTTCCTTTTAAGTGAAAACTTTAGGAATTGTACTTTGATGACAATGACTATCAGGTAATGAAGGACAGTGATCCCTGAGCAATATGATGCTCTAAACCCCACACACAAGGCTCTAGGTTTTTCTAGAAAGAATACTGGAGAGGTATTTCTAGCCACACTGGGGAAAAGGAAAAGCGGGGTGAGGCAGGTAGATTTCTTTAGTAGAGATGACCCCGTGTGGTCAAGGAGATCAGCACAACTGGACTTTTCAAGACAAAGGATTCAAAAGTGAGGAGAGGTGGGGCCAATGGGGGGTGGGGAAGGATTTATAAGTCTGGGACTGGGAAGAGAGGACAGAGAGGGCCTGTGATTGAGATGTAAAGTGAATTTAAAAAAATAATTTTTTTAAAGTAGAGAACTACACAGAAAGAACCCAAGAGATCTTCAGAGAATCACCTGTGAGTATTCAGCCCAGTATGAATTAGTACATGCTCATAAGGACATTATTCAAGGTTAAAGACATAGCAAGCAAAAGCAATTAGAGACGCCTTTAATCCCAGCACTTGGGAGGCAGAGGCAGGTGGATTTCTGAGTTCGAGACCAGCCTAGTCTGCAGAGTGAGTTCCAGGACAGCCAGGGCTATACAGAGAAACCCTGTCTCGAAACACAAAACAAAACAAAAAAGCAATTAGAGGGTGTCGTGGATCAGAGACAAGACAGCTAAGGGCAGGGCCCACTGTACAGACAGGATTGGGTAATCCCTGGTTCAGGAGGTACTGATTAGAGCGATCCAAGCGGTTTGCAGTGTGCATTGGTATCAGTGAGCTCCAGATGGGATTCTCCTCTAACATTTCCTCCAAAAGCTTAAAAGCATGACTTAAGGAGTTAAACAGATTCCTAGAAACACAGAAGAGTTCTACAACAAAACACAAGATGTGTTGTAAGGAATTCCCTGTAAGGAACTTTAAAAAATATGTAGCATCTTAGAAGCTAAAACTCGTAATTTCTGGCATGAAATCAAGTATTACAGGGAATACCAAGAGGCAAGGAAGCAGCTCACAATGAAAATAACAAATGAATTGAAACTGAGCCAGAACTGTCCTACATGTAAGAATGAAGAGACAGGAAAATTGGGAGTTACTCTATGTATCGTATGATTTAAAAGTTAGATAGAGACATAGAGAATACAAACAATAACTACATCATATGTTTAGAGATGAATGCAACAAAGTCAGATAGGAAAAATACACTGATAAAAATAACAGTATAAAAAGTAGGCAAGTCCATAAGATTGACTAACTTGAAAACAAAGCAATAGGAAACATTCAAAAAGAAACAACCATTTTTTTTATGTTAGAAGTTTTATTTATCAAAAAGTGTGGAGCTGAGAAGGCAATTCAGTTGGTAAAGTGCCGGATATGCAACCGTGAGTTCTAATCCTGTTCAGATTTGGAACACACAGGTGCCTTCTGTCAACCCAGCACCAATAGAGGCAATGGAGGGGTGGAGACATGCAGATTCACAGGAGCTGAACGAAACTGACCAACTTCAAGTCAGTGTAAGAGCCTGTCTCAGAAAAGAAGACAGAAGGCTGAAGCCATGGCTCAGCAATTAATTTCATTTTCTTTATGGCTGAATAAAACTTCATTGTATAGATAATTACCATTTTTAAAATGCTTAAAGCGATACTATTTCAAACATCCTAATTATATGTTAACCTCTGATATAAAAGAGAAAATACAGAAAATAATTGAAGAAATTCAAATTTCACAAAAAACATATGCCACAGGTACAAAAATCTAAATACTCAAAACATGAATTAAAAACACATCATACATTATAATAAAATTGTTCAAAACTAGTCTCTGGGACAAAATTGAAAATATATCAAGGCAGAAAGACATGTTACACCCACAGGCAAAAAATAAGACTACGATGCAAATAAAATAGAGGGAGATAACAATTTTCAGAGAAAAGAGAAATACAGTCAAATTAGAATCATAGACTGAGAAGTTATGATAACTAGAAATAGCTTCAAAGAATATGAAGCAAGAATTAATACAGTATTGAGACAAAACAAATCCATAATCAAGATTGGTTGTTTTAATATTGCTCTATGTAATTAGCAGAACAAGATGATAGAAAATTGGCAAGTAGAGACAAAACAGTGCCAGCCACATGCATCCAACTGACATTTATAGAATAACTGATCTTTTGAGATCAAGAGCACACAAAATATTTATCAATGTAGCTTATAATCGTGGTCAAAAAGTAATGTATCAATGAATCTAATGTGATTGAAATAATGCAGGTTGTGTTACCACAGTTGAATTAAACAGTTCAAAAGTGGAGACTGCAGAGATGGCACAGCGGTTAAGGGTACTGGCTACTCTTCAAGAGGTCTTGAGTTCCATTCCCAGCATCCACGTGGCTGCTCACAACCATCTAAAGTGGCATCTGATGCCCTCTTCCGGTGGACAGATATGCAGGCCAACGAATCACCCATAGACATAAACTATACAAACAAGTAAATCTTTTTTAAAAAGAAAGTAAGAAATAGAGATCAAAGGAAGATTTTCTTCTAAAGAAAAAACTCTAAATATTTTGAAATTAAATACTTGTACATAGCCTATGCCAAGGAAGAAGTCAGGAGGGCAATGAGAAAATATGCTGAGTTAAATAAAGCAAAAACCAATCGATTAGATGCTGCCAAAACAGTAGATAGGAAAAGTTTAAAGAACTAAAAATGTAAAACTTAGTGACTTTATCTTCCCTGCTAAAACCTTTTGAAAATATATTTTATTTTCTATATTTCAGTTAAAATATAATTACACCTCCTTCTGTTTTCTCCCTCCAGCCCTTCCAATGCTCCCTCCCTCCAAACTGTCCTATGTACTACTTTGTACCATTTTCCCTCAAATTGATCAACTCTTTTTCATGGATTATTATTACAGAGAGAGAGAGAGAGAGAGAGAGAGAGAGAGAGGAAACTATAGAAATACAATATGCTTAGTCCTTTGTGTATGTGTGAGTACATGTAAATGTATATGTCTGTGCATGTGTGTGTATGGGTATATGTATGTATGCATGTGTATGTGTGTATGTAATATGTACATATATTTGTATGTTTATATGTGTATGTGTGTGTATGTGTGTATGAATGATTTAGGGGCTGACAACTTAATATTAGATAACAAATTAGGAGTCTCAAACTCTTAAGACTCAGATAACATCTTAAAATGAGAATGATTTTAAGAGCAGAAAACCTAGATGTCTGCTTGCATCTCCTAGAAATGGCTACCTAAATGAGACCTGAGCAACATCATTATCAGGAAACACAGAAAGGACAAAATCTCATGGACTCCCACACCTAAATGGAGAACTACAGGCAAATTCAAACCTTCCTCAAAAGCAAATCAAGCCAGACATGGTACCTCAAATCGCAGCATTTTGGAGGCAGAGCTCAAAGCTACCCTGGTCTACAGAGTGAGTTCCAAGTTAGTCATGGCTACAACAGAGAAACCCTGTCTTGAAGAAGCCAAAAATGAAACAATTTTTTTAAAGCAAGCAAATCAAAAAGTAGAAAGAATGGGAATAATGTGAGAAGCAGTTAAACCCAATGTGGAGAGAAACCATGATAGCCATGAGGGGAACACTTGGCCAACAAATGGGAGGCCCCAGATCCAGCTCCACTCCTGCAAAAGAATAAAAAAGAAAGAAGAGAAACAAGATAAAAGAAGCCAATTCTCTGAAGTCAATAATGAAATGAATAAACTTCTATTATACTCACAAAGTAAAAAAGACAGAAATCATGGCTTAATAGCATCCGAAATTGAATAACTGCATTCCTGAAGAGAATGCTATAAACTACAACTTTTAAAAGTTGCTCTTCTATTCCCGACAATATGATGTTTAATATCCCTGAGCTAGAAATAATTCATGTGTGTAATAGTAACAGAAGGGATAAAAACCATGATCCTAACACTAAGGGAGAATGAATGAGCCACCATGTATGCAAGAGTTCTGCATCTCAAAATCAGTACAATGGGAAGGTGAAGGACACAAGAACTGAATTGTATTTTTAGTTGAAATATTATTATGGAAAATACAAAGAAACCAGTATCAATACAAAGTAACCAGTGGTAATACAAAGTAAACCAGTGATGATACAAAGAGACTGGTGAAGATACAAGGTAGCCAGTGGTGATACAAAGACCATCAGTAGTCAGCCAAGGTAGGTGAGGAATGCGATAGGGAACAGCACTGTGCCTGTGCTTTCAAGAGCTCAACTTTGCATCTGAGACTAGCTAAACGTTTATAACATGTGTGACTCGTTACTCATTGTTTTAAAAAAACATACAAAAAGGGCATGACTAATTTAAAACCTGTTCACAATATTAATGATTCTACATATTATCTTGGTATGTAAACAAATACACAAAGCAATATTCATAGTAATGTATAAAATTATCTTTTAAACTAATAGAAAAAAGCATTGAGTCAAATTCCAACTGACAAAAAGTCATAAAGAAGCCAAGATAGAGAGAAATGGACCAGAAAAACACAGAAAAAAACTTCTGCTCTGTTTTAAACTTTAAATTTTCTATAAGAAGAAAATGTCAGCATGGCTGAAGCAGAGACGAGAGAACTGTAGTAAGTTTGGGGCTAGCCTGGGTTACAATACGAGCCCTATTCTCGAAAAAAGTGAAGCAAATAAACAAGACAAGTAAATAATCCCCTTTGTTGATGATGTTTCCATCAATGAAAAATGAATCTCCTCTAGATGCTCCTGAAAGTTTAAACAATAAATCTGCAAATAATTTTATTTCAATCTTAACTATATTGACAAATAAGAAAACAGTAGAATATTATACAGATATTCATTGAGTATTATGCAAAGTAGTGATAAAACCTAAATAATACTTTCAAAAACAGTAATTATTGAAGTGCAGGAAAGTAGCCCAAAATAAGAACTGATAGCATAGATTGATACAAAAAAGAGAGACTATGAGACACTAGATTAGCCTACTTTCAATATAGCCAGTCATTGTTGAGTAACAGATATTTCACAATCTCATTCATGCACATGTGGGTATACCTTGGAACCTTAGAACACACATCTTACATGTCTCACTGGTGGCTTCTTCTTAGGGGAAGGAAGATGATTGGTAAGGTCAGGGTTGTTAGCATCATAAGGACATTGGCAATTTTTACACATTTCTTTACAGAAAAGATTTTGTACTGCACAGATACAATAACAATTTTAAATATTTTCTTTTCATTTCTTTTTCTTGAGAGACCAAGTCTGACTATGTATGTAGCTCTGGCTGGCCTCAAACTCAACATATAGATCAAGCAGGCTGCCCTTGAACTCATAAAGGTGGACCTGTCCCTGCCTCCTAAATCCTGGCTTTAAAGCTATGAGCTACCTTGCTAATTAATATTTTCCATTTTGAAAAAAAAATGTAATCTAGTATTTTAATGAACGTTCACAATAAGTTTTGAGAGAGTGTGTGTCATCAACCATTTTGACAACAGAACAAAAATTCTGAAACACATAGAGGATTAGAAGCTTTTGATCAACCACCATTCTAATTGTGTGAACTTGAAAATGTATTTGTGTCTGTGATACTTAACCGATACATTGGAATAATGCCACTTCCATCCAAGAGTTAATGTAGGATGACATTAGTTACAAGCTACAAAGTGTTTGTGGCAGGGGTTCAAGAAATGCTACATCCCTACTCTTAATGGCAAGATTATATAGCTTAATGTTCTCATTACGTTTGCAAATAATTAAGGTGCTTTCTAGAAGTCCTAAGTACAACGAACAACCGAAACTGTCTGAGAAAACCATGCTCAAGGGCTATACATGTAAATCACTTTACAAAGACGCCTTCTGATATTTCAGGTTCTATATCTAGAAAGTGGAATCCAAGAGGGATAGCCTTAATTAAATTCCATCTAGATCCACAGTCCTAATAGGAAAATAAATATTACTGAATTATCACAAACTGAAGGCAAATAGAGTTGGTGTTAAACATAAAGTCACATAACAAAGAGTGTAGTAGTTCATCTCTTGCACTGACACATGCTCTCTCCCTGCTGCTGCCTGTAAGCAGGTTGCACATGCTGGTGCAGGTGGTCCTTTCTAATTGTGTGCATAAAGTAACTGAGTCACTTTCTGATTGGTAAATCACATGCAATGTCAGACTCTCGCCACCATCTGTGTCACTCACCACCACAGCTTCTGCAAAACTGCCAGCAGCCTGAGCAAGCGGAGCACTGCATTGGAGGAGAAGTCACAGGACGAGGTTACTTGGCATCCTTGGCAAAGCTTGAATCTGTTCACAGTATTGAACCTGACATATGCCCCAAAGCAGAATGTGTATGCTACCCTAACGATCTCTCCCGCTGTTTTATAATCAGAGACATAGATGGGGGGATGCTGCCATTCTTGCTTTTGGCACTGACCAAACTCGTGGACTCTCTTCTGGCCAAAACAATGTATTCTCATTTAGAAGAATTAATGTGCAGGTTACTAAGCACATGCTTTTCACCATCTCCATCACAATTTCCTAAATATAAGATGGTCTTTATTACTGAATCCTAGCTTCTATGCTGCTCAGTATTTTGGAATTCCTCTTCCATATCATTAGAAATATGAGTGGCCAACTGCCAATCATTCATCCTGACAGGTTTGACAGGTTTTTTGGAATGTAGAAGAGCTTGGGTGGCAGTTGCCTTGTCAACTTCTTTTTTTCATTGAATAAAAGAAGCACTGAGTTGGAGGGCATGTCCTGGCTTCATTCTCAAGGCGTCTGGTAGTGACAGAAGCTAAGACTCGGGCTCAGTGTGCACCACAGGGAAGTTCTGGAAAAGCTTCCTTTCCCATTTCTCTTTCTTGTTGTTTCCTTCCATGAGATCCACAATGAGCCATATCCATATGGTGCGAAGACCAATTCAAGGGTTACTAGGTTTTGCCAAATCTCCTCCCCACTGAGACTTTCACACTACTCTTTAGTACTGATGTTAGCTAAAAGGTTAATATGTCTCGATTTATGGGGAGAGTGCCACACAACATCAAATTCAACAGAGGAAAAATAAACTGCAATGTTGACCATGACTTTGTCAACAACCCAAAGTTAGTAAAATTCGAAACCGTCACTTCCAGAAGCAAGTACAGCTGCTAAATGTGATGATGCAGACGCAAAAATACTGACAAGAGTGCTAAATATGGGACTAAGACTGGTAGATTACTATTGTAGCTATTTTAGTAGTTTAGAAATGTTGCAACTATTATTAGGTAGATATATATAATCTCAAATGATATGTATGTAAAGAGTACAGTTGTCTCAAAAGGGCTTTGTAAGTAGATGCTGGATATCACTTTAGCTCTTTTGGACGTCATGCTGATTCACATTAGGTCCAGAAACAGTCAGCTCCTGGTGTTCATGGAGGATTGCTTCCAAAATCAACGCTCAAGGCCACTGTAAAGAAAGCCAAACAACTTGCACATATTATACATATGCACATCTTCTGAATGCTTACTGTCTCTAGATTACTGATCATTCCTAATACCATGTAAATACAACATAAGTGGCTGTATTGTCGAATAATGACAAGATGAACAATCTTCTATTTGTTCAATGCCATGCAATCCTTTTTTTGAGATAGTTTTCTCTTCAGGGTGGTTAGATCCATAGATCCAGAAACCGGGTGGAGGGGCCAAATGTAAATGAGCATAGGACAGTCTTTGGAAAGAGTACCTTTGGAAGACAAATAATTAGACTCATTCTGAGTCTTATCAAACTGAAATTATATATTTGGAAATACATTTATGAATATAGTCTATCTTGTGTATGTAGAATTTATACCGCAAAGGAGACAATACGTTTCATTTTAAAATAATCCAACAAAAAAAATAATTGTGTCTGTACTTAAGAAGAAAGGCATTTTCTTCTGGTTATTAGTCCCTAAACAATGTAACCACTATGTACAAAGATTTTATACTATATTTGATATTATATGTCTTCTAGAGATGATTTGAAGTATATTAGTGCCTATGCATGCAAACTCCTGGTCTTTGGAATCACCACTTTTCCCAGTGTCTGTGGAACGTTTTATCCTGTCATTGAACTGCGGTAATTTTGTTTGGCTTCTGTGTGTGTGTGTGTGTGTGTGTGTGTGTGTGTGTTTGTAAAGTAGCTCTCACCAGTGACTTTTATTTAATGACTTTGTGTAATTCAGGCACAAAGCTGATCCCGTTTCTAAGATGAACACCTTCTAGAATTCTCTACAGCTGCCCTTCCACCAGCTCCCAATCCCCTGCTTATCCTTCAGGCAAGACTGGTGGTGAGGACTGTATACAGTAGGAATAAAGTGTTTCATTGCAAGTTAGAATAAGCTTTTCCAGGGTACAGGCCTGTGACAGAAAAGATCTCGCAGGAGGCTAAGACTTAGAGGCTGCATCTAAAACCTGCATGGTGCGGATAAGCAAGAAAGAAGCTATGAGAAGGGATGCGGTGCCTCGGATTTCCTATAATAGCAGGTAAGGTTGTTAGGCCCCACGGTACTTGCTTGAAACCTAAACAGGTACAGCAAGTCACCCTCAGGATCAATCCATTACTGAATTAGAAATACGACTGAATTTAGCAACAAATTTGTGCCAACATTACTCCTAGCAGCAGTGGGTTTTCAGCGGCAGATTGGCACCGTGACAGAGTCCATAATTTTCACAGTATGTGTTTCATAATTTGTCATGCACACTCTGATTGCTTGGCATATTGGCAGAGTCCACGGTGCTCGCTAAAATGTCACCAGACGCGTTTGAGGATTTGTCATGCACGATCTGAGCAAGTGACACAACACAGCGGAGTGGCCAGGTTCAGAGCTGATTTTTTTTTTCAGCTCTCCCTTGTAAGCGGATGCTCTCGAGCTCAGCCACCAGTGACGAGGGCCTGGTGGGGGCTGCACAGCCCTTCTCTTGGAGCTGCTGATTTTTAATTCTATGTCAAGTGATCGTATGGATGCTGCCAGGGGAAAATACTATTACTACGCTGCAGGTGTGACACACTGTACACTGCATTTCCTGCTCGATAACATTCTTTTCATAGTATACTTAACTTTATTTTTTCATGCAAGTGCAAAGAGCATCTAAGAAATTAGGGGGAAGGAATAGGGGAGGAGTACTATGAAGAGAGGGGAAAGATATGCTACAGGAAATTGCTCAGTAAAGAGATCAAAAGACAAGACGCTAGTGCTGATTTGAACAGAAATGGAGAATGGTATTGGTAACTGAGAATCCTGACTTAACCATCCTAATACCTGATTCCTAGAAGAACAGCTCCTGAGTTTAAGCAAATCAACCGTTCTTTCTTGGCTTCAATTAATGAGAACACCTCTAAGGGAGCTTTCAAGTCCATACATTCTATTGTTCTAAGCCAGGCGCCTGAGTTTATTAATATCTTTCCCTCGACTGACTCCTTTGCCTACAGTGATCGCATAAGACTTTCCAGGGTGTAGTAAAAGCTTCAAGAGCTACATCTGCTGGATGCTTTTCGCTGTCAAGGATCCCGGCCATTATCTTATCACTTTTAGTCACTGTCTTTTAGGAGGAGAAAGGAAATTAGTCTTTTTTATACACGTGGATTCCCCGAACGCACCTGTTACCATGAAATCTGTTTGATGATAAATAACTCACATATGCTCAAGAGCGTTGTCTTGACATGTGCAGGAGAAACCTTCACTGACATATGTTACAAGAAAAAAAAAACCAACAGGATCTGTGACTTCATGTCTGCTGGTGGATCAGTGAACCTAAAGAAGTTCTCAGAGCCAACAAAGACTGTTTAGGCAGGGAGAAAAACTCAGGCTGGAAACTTTCATAATTTGAAAGATCTACCATGGAACTCACACTTGCTCAATTTCCAAATACACAGATGTAAAAGCACACACACATATACAAACATAACACAGGCACCATTTATAATATATGCCTACTAGCCAAGCTGAAATATCTAAGGAAAAATATATTCTACATGCGAGACATACAAAATTATTATATGAAAAAATTCAGAAGATAAAAGTCATTGGTGTAAGATCTATAGCTTTACCAGAAAATTGGCTTCATTCTGAAATAGGTTTTCATAATTAGCCTTTGTTAAACTGTTATTTATTTTAGTCTATCTGTGGCTACTTTGACTGGGACAAGGAAGATGGATAGCATCCCTATCTGAGTTTTAGGGAAAATGCATATTTAGCTCCTAACATATGTGTATGAATAATTTACACACATTGCCAACTTCCTGCTCTCAGCCAGGTGATCACTGAACCCTCATATTGTTAAATCTTACCAGAGCACACAAAATTAAGTGAAGACCAGAGTTGGTCCAAACTTCAGTGTGTGATAAAAATGTAGTATGTTGCGATTTGACACAAGACTCAAAGATTAAAGTTATTAATCACCAGGACCTGAGTTCGGATATCAAATACTCACTTGAAAGTCAAGTATGGTGTCACACAGATCTGTATCTCAAGTGCTGTGAGAGGGTGGGGACAGAGAGACTGGCAGATTGCTGAAGCTAGGTCCCAGCCAGTTTAGCTGAATGGTGCACATCAAGTTCAGTGATAGAACATGTCTCAAAAAATAAGACGAGAGACATTGATGAAGATGTCAGATGTCAACCTTTGGCCTCTGCATGAACATATGCAGACTAACACACCTCTCAAACTCACAAGTGAACCTATATTTAAATACTACACACATACATACACACACATACACACACACAGACATGCATACACAAACTTTCCTGTCTTATATTTTAGACAGTTTTGTGTTAATATCTATATTGGAGTCTGTAAAGTTTTGTTACATTTGAATATACAAAACTGATTTCTCTTGACCATCACTTAGTTTTGTTATTCTAAAATATACTTCCATTCCATTTTTCTCAAACATCCTTTTCACATTATAAACTAAATAGAAAACCTTATACCTTTCATAGAATTACAGATAAATATATACGAATATATATTACATATATGCACATACATATATACATATATTACATATATACATATATTGCATAAATATATACATATATATTACATATATACAAATGTACAAATATGCAAATATATATTTAAAACAGATGAATATATATAGTGAACTTCTCATAAATAATACTGATCATAGGGCACTAAGGAAAACATTTTATCTCCATTTTGTATAAACTACTAAACACCCCTTCTCTGAGATGTCATGTGATACTTGCAGAAACACCTATGAAGTCTGTAGTTCTACATGATTCTACACAGAACTGTCTAACATGGGGAGAAATGTCTATCTGTAAGCATCTTTGTAGTTATATTATAAAGATCATTTTCCCCACTAAAAAAGATACTTACCTTTAGTTGTTCTACACCCCCCCACACACACACATACACACACACACTCACACACACTCACACACTCACACACACACACAGAGGCACATGTCAAATTGCTTGGTCAATTTATAAAATTGAAGTATTTACTTGACCCAAAGCATTCGCTTTTATTTTTCTATCATCTTCTCAATTCAAATTGCCTAGACATCTGAGCAGATAAAAAGAAAATCAAAAGCTTAAAAAATAGATAAACACATGTTGAATGAAAATGAAGCAAAATATCCGTTATGTAGTTGTCAGCCTAATTAATTCCAAAAAGGATATGAGTGCATAGCCCTTACCAACAAATTAAACAATGTTGGAGGCTTGGGTTTTTTGTTTTGTTTTTTGGAAAATGCTTGCAGAATCTCTTTACTGGTTTGCATTTACCTAGGTCCTTCCAATTCTGTGGTTGCAGTTTGTGTATTTGTATTTGCAGTGCTGGGCATCTAACTGAAGGTCTTTCATATGCAAGGCCAGCGCTCTGCCACAACCCAGCCCGCACAATTGTTTATCTATCTTCCTATAAACACCGCATTCCCACGGATTTCACCTAGCCTGTTTTCCTATAAGTCCTCACTTACAGTAAAGCTGTTTGGTGAGCAGAGCTTGTTTATCTGGGGCTGGTTCCTTAAACAGGAACATACCAGATCATCTCTACCTCACTAGCTTTAACAATAGGAAATACTGACTTTTTTCTTATTCACTCATCTCTAAAACAGATGACAAAAATTTGTCAGGGGCGTGCTTTCAAATATTAGTAAAGAAGTAAAAATAAAATAAAGTACACTCTTCAAAGAATTAAATACTCCCTTTGTGTTAGGAAGCAGGAGGGCCCTATTATTTTCCCAAACCTCCCAACAGCGATCAGGAAAACCCTTTTCCTCTGCTTCAGACAACTCGATAGAAAGACAACCTCAATTGTGAAACAGCACTTAGCCTAGCAAGAGAGAGTTTCTCGTGTCTTCCTGTTATAATTTGTAGCTTATGGTCACATGATGCATTTGTGATCTGAAAACAACAATTCTTTTCTCAATCAAATTACTTCAGATGCCAAGAAAAACAAAAAAAGAGAACAAGTTAAGTTTGAGGCCAGCCTGGTCTACATATGAAGTGAGTTCTAGGACAGCTAGGACTACACAGAGAAACCCTGTCTCAAAAAACCAAAACAAAAACCAGAGAAAACGAACAAGCTGGAAATAAATTTGAAAGATTATTTCCTTTATTTTGTCTTCCTTTACTTTGATTCTAATTAAGAACAAGGTTCATGCTTATAGCCTTAAGAGGCAGACAAGAAATACACAAATAATCAACACACTTCTCCATGAATATGAATATTCAAATGCACAAACTCATATAATATATGCATATATATACAGATATATACATTACTATAAATTGCTGTCATATACATAGATATTTTGTGTATGTTTCTGTTTGTATTCACCAGATAGCAAGAAGCAATTAACAACTTTAAACAAGAAATGATGCAAAACCATGCCTCTCCACCCCCAAACAAAAGCACATCTCATGTAATACATTAAGGGGGGAGGAGAATAAAGAGCCACAGGAAGGAAAGAAACTATCATTTGTGCCTATGTGGCCTCCTCTCCTCCTTCCTAAAGCAGGGTGCATATTGGAGATCTGTGGACAGCTCCCATTCCCTTAGATTTCCCCTCCACAGAGTAGAATTTACTATACTCTTCCCCACCAGTGAAGAGACAGTGTACCTAGACTCAGATACACTAACCTCTCTTTTTACTTGTAGAACAATTTCCATGGCAAACTAGGGAAGAAGAGTGAGACCATTAGCCAGCCACCCCGTTAGTAAATATACAGTGTTTCTTTTGACATCCTCAATATAGCTGTCCCATCAAGTGGTAAAGTCTGACAATGCCACACTCATTTAGCATACAAGTGAATATGTTAGGTTCATGACAAAATCATTGTAGTCAAATGTTTACTGGGTCGCTGCAATCACAATAACAGCACATATGACATCGCTGTCTCCCAACGTCAGAGAACAAAGGTTGTGGGGGAGGGATGGTTCCTGTCAGAGAAGAACCCTTAACTGGCTAATTTTCTTTATCTCAAATTTAACATTGGAAAGATGATCCAGTCTCAGTTCAAGTGACCCCCACTGATACTTCCACCATCCACAACTTCCATAGAGATGGTGAGGAGACTTGCCCAGTCACTACTAAACAGACTTTCACACAGTCAATGGTCCAAACAGCTGCTTTCAGAGACTGCCAAGTGCACACTGGAAATCTCCCCCTGTTGCCCTTGAACTGAATCCAAAATCATACTCCCTGCTCCTGAACTACTAGTGCTGTATATTCCCTTCCTAGGAACTAAGACCAGCATCTACCAAGGTTACTACAAAAGGTGATTCAACTTGCTCTTTCAGTTGCTAAGGTGTATTTCTTCTGCCTCACACAGTCAACTCCTAAGTCCTATCTCACCCTTCAGCCATTTTCAGCAGCACAATCTGATCCTGATATTTACTCTCATCATCCTCCCCATGGAACCAGGATTACTTTCAATTAGAAAGCCACATGCTTTCAGGAAATTCCAGCCTTTCCTAGGCACAAGAGCTTGGGTCACTATTTATCCAAACCAGCACTGTACACAGGAACCCCCTGAGATGATAGAATCCATTTCCAACACGCACTAATCAGTTGTGCAGCTACTGACTGTGCGTGACTACTGAGCCTTTGACACACAGAATTTTTAATTGTATGTAATTTTATTTAAATTTCAAGTTACACGTGACTAATGACAACATTATTAGATAGCATAGATTCCAAAGGGTGTTTCCTTATCACTCTCTAATAATTCATGCAGAAATGGACTTTTGACAGACATTTAGCTAGTTAGATACAAGACTGCCAGACTTCTACAGAAGAGATCAAGAGAGATTTCTTTGGATGTTGTATGAAGATATGATACTTAGAGTCATCAATGGGCAAGCCTCAGGGCAAGCACCTGTGTACTGAAGAGCTAGGGGTGGAGGAAGGGGAATATCATGTGAGTAGTTCAGGTAATAATATCTTCTAATATCACCTCAAATAAGCTCTTGGTGGAGAAGCATTATTCTCTCCTCATAAACACATCTGCATATAAACCTCTTTGTTTTAAAATATCTCACTTTGGTATTTCTTCCATATCTCTGGGTAAAACTTATGCTCAGTAATGACATCTGTGTTTTGTATAACCTCGTCATTTGAGTGTGCACAGTCACCTGTTTTCTTGTTTCAATTCCTTTGGCTGTATCTCAGAATATTCTTCCTTCACAAGCCTTCCAGACACACAGGTAGATCTCCAGTGGCTTTTGATAATCTGTCCAGAGCCCGTGATTAGCCACGAGACAGCAGACAAGTTTGACTTACCTTTGCTTTACGCTTTTTCCTTGATTATGTCTGCTAATCAAGTCCCTTATATATGAAAAAGTATATAAATAAGTGGACTGGAGAGATGGCTCAGTGGTTAAATGCTCTTAGTGCCCTACAAAACACCATTTATTTACTCATTTTGTTTGTTGTTTGGTTTTTTTGGGGGGATTGTTGTTGTTTTGGAGGTTTTTGGGTTTTGGTTTTTGGTTTGTTTTGTTATGTTTGGTTTGTTTTTAATATGGAGTCAAGGAAAAAGGATGCAAACAGAAACACAGAGAGGGGAGAACTATTACAGTCTGGGAATAGTTTTCATCCTGCAGTCAAGGCCCGTGGAACCTATCTGACCCTAGATAGCAGTGTTGCAGATGACCAACTGCTGTCATGGAACTTGAGGAGAAGTAAATATATTTTATATGCCACTGCTAAATCAAAATTCTTGAGACCCCTGGAATAAAGTTTATTCAGCCATGATAGCTATCACCCAGAACGAAAGAGGACAGTTATGATCATGGGATAAGCATCCTCCCTTTCCAGCAGTAAGACTGGATTTCAAATGGAAAAATTACCCTTCCTGCCTTCCTCATCTAAAATCAAGGCTCCTTTATTATGACAATCTGAGGAAAGAAGGCTCAGTTTACTTACGTTGCATGTATATTGGCTTCGGACACTCAGGGTGAAGTTACTTCAGCTGAGCACACCTTTGGTTTCAGTGTGTAGGCCACAAAGAGAAACAACCACAGCTCTGGACTAGAGTTTACAAGCAGACGTGGCGCCACCTAGAGGATTGATACAGAATTTCAGTTAAAGAATACATAATAAAGAATGTCTTTTTTAAATTGTAATTTCTTTAATCTCATAGTTTGGTACTAATTCAGTATCTTTCCTTCTGTCTTTAGATACTTTTGTGAATAAATTTGGGACATCTCAGGAACTTTCTTTTACCACTGCTGAGATTTTGGAGATGTTTGTGGATACAACAATAGTGAACTGTTCCGTTTTAACTTGCCAAAATTGAGGTAAGCCTTATGCTTCCTCCAGACCCACTACATCATGAGTGTTACAGCATCCTACCCTATAATGCAAACAAGCATAAGTGTGCATCAGGAAGTAGTGTAACGTTTAGGAAGGAGAACCAGAAAGGGTGAAATGTCCTACTGACAAAGTAAAGAATGTACACACACGCACACACACACACACACACACACACTGAGTACACACAGTCATGCATACACACATATGCACACGAGTCATCAAAGAGGGTATAAAGGTACTTGTTTTCCAAGTTTTAACTTTGTCATTTTTTTCTTTCTCTTTGTTTATAAAATTGCAATCAACAGTGAAGATATAAAAACCCTAAAGGAAGCTTCGTGGCTTCAGAATGGCCATTGTAACTGCATCTCGGCTCACTGACCTGCAGAGTTGGGGGATGAGGAGGATGTTTGGGTGGCTATGCTATCTTAGCTGCATGATGTTTTATTCGTGAATTCATTACAAATTAAGTGGGTTGTTTTTTTCAAGATAAGGTTTCTTTGTGTAACAGTCTCTGCTGCCCACTCTCTAGACCAGGCTAGCCTTAAACTCAAAGGTCAGCCTTCCTCTGCCTCCTGAGTGCTGGGATTAACGGCATGGGTCACACCTTCTGACACAATAAAGTGATTTTAAAACACTGTTTTTACACCTAATAAGAATTGGTACAATTGCCGGGCTGTGGTGGCGCACCCTTTAATCCCAGCACTTGGGAGGCAGAAGCAGGCGGATTTCTGAGTTCGAGGCCAGCCTGGTCTACAAAGTGAGTTCCAGGACAGCCAGGACTACACAGAGAGACCCTGTCTCGAAAAACAAAAAAACAAACAAACAAAAAAAAACAAAAAAAAAGAATTGGTACAATTCTTTGCAAACAGGTCCAATATAGCCCTTTCTGACCCTCCCCACTTTCCTGCTTTAATAGTATAGTGTCCATGGGGATGAATTTGATTTATGGGTCTTTGAGACAATGTAAAGTTGTAGACACTTAATATCTTCTGAAGTCCAACACAATTAAGACAAAATAAGGCACCATATTCTTCAGTTGTATGCATTTTACTAATTCCCTGAGAGTGGCACGCTTAGCACCTTCTAATATCCTTTAATTCTTTCCCTGGTACAGGTCTGCACCCTTCAAATTGTGAGATCAGTTATCTTCCTCCCAAACCTTCTGAGGTTCTTTCTCCGTAATTATGAGATTTATCATAGGAACATTTTCTGTTTCCTTATCTTCCTTGACTCACGGAGGAAAGTAATGTCTTTTAAGGGTTGACAAACAGTCGAAGCACTGTGGCATTTTAGTAAAGCGATAGCTCTACAAAGGAACACAAAAACTCCACAGAATTAGTCATCCGAAATAATAAATCGTCACCGTGCCAGCATTTGCAGACTGCAGCTCTGACCACACACACACACACACAGACACACACACACACGCACACACACCCTTCAACTCCGTGCCCTTCTCCTCTGGCTGCCAATCAAAGGAAGCCATCCTTGTCCAGAACTCAGATGACTCAGCCAAACAGAGAACCGAGACCTCTTACTACTGAGTATTTCATCACAGGGAATGCCCCCCAAAATGAGAGATTAAAATGTAGCAAAAGTTAGTCTACCACTATCAGAGAGCCTCTGTACCAGGATGCTCAAGTGGTCCTCTTAGAATCTAGGAAACGGATCTAAGGGCCCCCTGCTTAGAGAGCCAATGTTGTTTTTCCTCCCCCTCTGTTTCCCTCAAAGTCACTTTCATCTTCCTTTATAAAACTTTCATGGAAAGCTATTGAATGACTTGAGGAACAAGTTCTCCAGCTATAAACAAATACACACAATGTGAATGCAAATCTCCCCTGCGCTGCGTGGGACTTTGGGAGGCCACTGCCCCTAGGCAGTTCTGTCCTGCTGGGGTGGAACCTGCAGTGCGGAGGTTTGATTTGCTTTGAAGTCTGACATGCCACCTTGAAAATGTTTTCCAGAGACCATTGCTGGAGTCTCAGAATTAGTCATTAATACGGTTGGGACAAACTGAAGTGCATATGAACAGCGTTAAACACACACTCCTTTGTTGTGGTTATTATGGTCATTTAAATGGAAGAATCTTAACAGCAGGGGCCTGTTGGGCTGGCTATCTTAATGATTCTTTTGAGGAACTGAGATGAGATTTAAAAGAAGCTAGATCTAAAACACAATCCTGAGGGTACATTAAATTATGACCTTGACTTATTTTGCAACCTAAGGCTAGTGACAAAAACCTCTCTTGCTCTGTAAGGGGGCTATAAAATTTTAATGAGATGCTAGCCCATGGAAAGTCTCAAAAATTAACTCTTGCCTAAATTTTGCCTGTTTTCTTCTTGTTGTAGTCAGGAATCAATCTGATGTCTAGTTCTCGACTCCTCCCGCTGAGTTAAACACACACACACACACATACACACACACACACACACCGCTCAAAAGTCCCAAAGTGTTTTTCTTCATTGAAAAACTACTGCAATTATAAATGTTAGCTATGAAGCAACAGTGTACATGGAAATTAAGTGCTTCCTTCTATGCTGCAATTCTCCAGTCCTCCCCTCTCCTCCCCCTTCTCTCCTTCCTCCCTCTCTCATTCCTACCATCCTTTCCTCCTTCCCGCTCTACCTGTCTTTATCTCCTTCTCTCTTCCGTTCTCCCTGCTCCGCCCCACCCCACCCCCACCCTTCCTCTTCCCTTTCTCTTTTGTGCTTGTTCGAAGGTTCTGTCCATACACTTGAGGACCGGTAGGTTTGCTAGCGTGTGAGTGAGCATATGAGGACCACAAAGTTCACCTTCTACCTTGTTTGCTTGTTCTTTTGTGGTTTTTATATGTTTGTGTTTTTGTTTTGTTTTTGAGACAGTGTCTGAAGTCACTAATTGTCTAGACAGGGTGGTCAGCTTCTCTGAGCATTCTCTCCCCTCTTCACCACACTTATAAGCGGGAACTGCCACGCCCAGTTCTCCCATTGGCGATGGGTATCTGAAATCAAGTTCATTGAGCCATCTTCCCAGCCACTTCCATGGGTCCAATTTGAGCACAGCGAAAATGCCTACAGATGCTGATCACTGTCTGGCAAGTTCCCCTTAACCTGTTGCTAACAAATGAATGACCCACTGACCTGCATCGTTGACATTTCCGGGCATTTGTTATCCTGTCTTATTGCAGACCCACAGAATCAGAATGTGCAGCTCAGAATGCACGCAGGAAATTTGGTGACCTATGGCTTGTTGCTTATTTCTTAATTTCCATTTCTACTTCTGCAGCACACAATGGAACTCTTTATTAATCACACATATTATTAAACTTTGAAAATTGTCGGCAGGAAATAGAGTTTAAAAAAAAAAGCCATTTCCATAGCCCAGTCACTGCTCCTTTCTTGCACACCTTTTCCTGAGTTTCTCATACACCTTTTCCTGAGTTCAAAAAGATGAAGTGGAGAAGTAAGTGGAGGAGCAGCCTGCATACCACAGGGAAAGGAATTGCAGGACATGCATGAGCCTGAGTTGCTAGAAGTGAATTCTACCCGCCTCTGTAGGGCCTGGAAGGGCTGAAAGAGATTGCCCTTGAGTGTGAATATCAGTCATTTCCAAGTCCTTTCTAAAGCAAATCATTTTACCCCTTATGCAAATCAACCTCCAGATGCTACAGAGTATTATAAATCACGCACTGTTCATTTCCAAATGGCAGTTTTCTAGGACTCTAATGGTTTCACCTTTCAAACATTACATATAACTTGTGTGTTCGTTTTCAATATCATAAGAAAAAACATAAACACAGATTACATGAAGAAGTCACTTGAGTTAATATTCAGATATAACTGATATTTCTGTGGACATGCACTTAGGTATCATGCATGAGAGTAGTTAAATAACAAAATCATATAACTTTTATGTGACCTACTTTCAGTAACTCACCATGGTATTTTCTTACTTATGTATAAAAACAAAATAGTAACTTTCTATGCCTTGTCCTCTCCTTCAGCAGTGTTCAGCTTTGTAGCCCAAACTGGCCTCAAGTTTATGATCTTCCTGCCTTGGGCTTTCTCATATGGATTACAAGTGTTTGCTACCATGTTAGCTTATGCTGCTTTCTTTATTTACAAAGCCTAAAATAATCAAGTGAAGTATTTCAGGGAAGAAGGAAGGAAGGAAGGAAGGAAGGGAGGGAGGGAGGGAGGGAGGGAGGGAGGGAGGGAGGGAGGGAGGAAGAAAGGAAGGAAGGAAGGAAGGAAAGAGAGGAGGGGAGGGAGAGAGGGAGAAAGGAGGAAGGAAAGAAAAAAGAAAGAAACCTTACAGTGTTCATTCATAAAAGGAGAAAGTTTCAATCTTATTTCGTAAGTTTCTAATCTATCGCTTTTAACATTAGAAAAGTAATTTTGGTTACTACTCAATATGAACAGGAAGATGGATCAGAAAAAAGTAGAATTAAATCTATCATGTTGGAGTGAATGGTACTAAGTTAGGACTCAGATATCAAGATGTCATGGACTGGGTATTCCACACAAGCTGCTTTCATTTTCTCTCAGTTCTCTCAGCTGGAAATCCAGAATAGAGGAGCCTCAGTGTTACTTGCTGGTTTCCTGGTTGCACAGGGTCACCTTCATTTTGTCCTTAATTGGCCTTTCTCCTGCATGTGGATGTATCTAGCATCTCGTCTTTTTCTTATACAGACACTGACAGTCTAAGATTCTGTTCCACCCTTATGAATTTATTTATCCATTAGTGTATCCTTAAAGATGATGTCAATTGCCAGTAGTCATATGAAGCATTAGTCTTTCAAGGTAAGAATTAAGAGGTATGGAGTTTAGACCTAGAAAGTCTTCCAAAGGTTCTCATGTTGAAAGCTTGGCCCCAGGATGACTTGAAAGTTAATGCTTTGGAGCATGATTGAATTATGAATACTCTGATCTTATTGGTGGATCACTCCTTGAGCAAGTTCACAGTTGAGTGAGACGTTAGACATTGCAGAAGCTAGAGCCTACTCTGAGGACGTAGGTCATTGGAAGAAGTGGATACAAATTGGGAACTACATCCTGTTCCCATTTTCTGCCTCTGTTGTCTCTATTTGTATGTCTCTTTGTATGTGTGTGTGTCTGTCTGTGTGTGTGTCTCTGTCTCCCATGAGGCAAGCAGCTTTCCTTTATCATGTTCTGCTGTTATGGAGTATTTCATCATTGACCCCAAAAAACAGCCAATTGACCAAGGATTATGTTTTTGGATCTATGAATCTTTATTGTTTTTTCTTGGGGTTTCTTGTCACACTGGATAAATTCAGAAGAACACAATACTCTCTACTTACTATTTTTAATAGTGTGTGTGTGTGTGTAGGCTGCATTTCTTTACACTGTTTTACACATTTTTCCTCCCCCTGGAAAAAAATTGTTATAGTTGATTTATCCACCAGCAAAAGGAAATACCTGCCAAGGAAATAGTATTATAGTATTTATCTCAACAGTTTCTTGCCACAAACTCAAAAGTGATACAAAGCCATATAAATTGATTGACAGGCCTTTCCTGAATAATTCATTGTCTAATCATTAATGACTCTTCTTACAAGCTTTCAAAAGAAAAGGAAATAAGAACAAAAGGGAAAAAAGGAATGAGCTTTAATTTAATGTAATTAAATAATATATTTATATTCTTAAAAGTTTTAAACCACTCGTTTTAGATTATACAGTTAAGAAAACCAAGACAATTTCCCTTGAAAGTCTCTTTCAGTCCCTAGGGCTTGTGATTTATACATGGTGGTTCCCAGATCGTAACAGTGGCTGCAGCATGCCAGGAATTCCACACAAATACAGCAAAGTCCAGTGAAAGGTTTTACATGCTCTGGTAAACGCCAATCCTTTTGCAGAGAACTGGATGGCACAGGCACCATTAGGATGGCCATTCTAATGATAGTTCACCACTGACCTGTACCTGGGGCTTCTGCCTTGCTTCATCCCCAGTAGAACACATACCTGTGCAGTAACAGTGACCATTTGAAACAGATGCCAGCTTAGAAAGCCCGCAATGTTGTGATGGGTGGAGGAAAGACAAACAGGTGTTCCTGCTATAACAACTGGGATTTTACCAAAAAAAAAAAAAAAAAAAAGCGCTATATTGTGCCTCAGAGGCCCAGCATCCAAAAGGAAATACTGTGAACCTTACCAACTGCAACGAGTTTATATTTCAAACTGTTAGTGTAGAGCTTCAATCTAAGGCATTGTCTATAAAGTCCTGCACCAACTGCACCAAGAACACAGGTTGCTCCTTTATTCATGCAACAATTGTATACTGAATAATAATACTGAAGTCTCAGGATGTGCTGGGATTCCTGTGGTATGTCTCAGATCATTGTGTCCCCATCAATGAACTGGAGCATGCAGCTCAAGAACTTGGTGTACATTCCAGAGGCTTTTTTTTTTTTAATCACTAAAGACAAGTTCTCTGAAGAAGTGAGTCTTTCCTTAGCTACCATGGGGGATTTGTTTTCTTTGTTTGCATGAGTGGTCTTCTCTAATTCTCTGGGTGGTCTGAGGCAGACAAGTGATGTCCTTTTGAGTTGTTGGGTCCCAGAGTTAGTTTTTGTACAGCTCGAAACCATGTGTGCCTAACCCCTTGTCCCTCTCTTTGCTCCTACTGAAACTGTTGTGGCTCAGTAAATTAGTGTATACCACCTTGGAAAATCAGATGACCTTATTGTGGGTTGTGACCTTATTCACGATGTCTTGTTGGTTTCTCAGTTGCGAGTGTGGATATTGTTTCACTAGAGCAAGGTCTTTGAGGCTTCATTTCTCTCTCTCTCTCTCTCTCTCTCTCTCTCTCTCTCTCTCTCTCGCTCTCTCGCTCTCTCGCTCTCTCGCTCTCTCTCTCTTTCTCTCATAAATTCAAGCTGTTCAAAGAAGTGTTTTAAAAGACTGGCAGGGGACAAGTGTTTTAAAGTAAAGCCCATTGAAAACAAACTAAAACAAAGGTTTTAGAGGAAGGAGAGAACTTGGAGCTAGTGGACAGTCTTCTCTTCAAAGTCTTCCCTCTGTTTGATCACTCAGAGAGATGGCTTTGTGTTCCAAGAAAACAGCATGCATATCTGAAATTATAATGAAGCAATAAATATATTATGTTGTGGATAGGAAAGCAGAACATGAGATTTTGCAATATGCAAACTGTAAGAGACCTGTAGAGGAAAGAAATCATTTATTTGTATTGATTATTTTTTCTTTTAAAACAGGATAGCCCAGAGGGTGATATATTTGTTTCTGTAAATAATGCAACAAAATGAATTTAGTTTTCCTGGAGCTCAACAAATTGGGAAAAAACAAAGTCATTGTCTTTTATTTTTTTAATAACTGCTAAATAATAAATATATGCCTTCAAAACAGATAGCAATGCTTAGATTTTTTTATTAGATCCTATCAATTAAATTCATATGTTACTAGAAGATGGCTTTACTTTAGTTTTACAATCTAGGCACTCTTTTATATATTATAAACACACTCATGTAAGATATATATCAGTAGCACTACAGTAGATTATTATGCATATTGGATAGTCAATGTTTGGTCCCCAAATGAGTAATGTTAGGCAAAATCAAAAACATACTTTTAGAGTCTCAAAACAAAGGGGATTCATGCTGCAGACATGTGTAACTGTGCACAGAATAAGACATGAACTTTTTTTTAGGTCATCAGTATTGAGCCTTCAAACAAAAATGTGTTACAGATTGTTAAGAACTATGTTCTTGGAGAGACAGCTCAGTGGTAAAGCACTTGTTCCACAGATGTAAAGACCTGGATTCTATTCCCAGCACCCAAGTACAAAGCTGGATGTAGAGACGAGACAGGTGAATTATTCCTAGCAGAAAATAAGTAAGTACCAGGTTCCAGTTACAGACTGCCTCAAGAAATAAGGTAAAGGGGTACACACACACACACACACACACACACACCACAAGAGAGAGAGACAGAGTAAGGAGACAGAGACAGAAACGGACAGAGACAGAGAGAGACACACATAGAAAGAGACAGAGAATCAAGAAAATCAGGAGAGTCAGATGGAAAAGGGTTGGGGGGGAGGAGAGAGAATTGTCTTCCCTTAGAATAAAAATTCTCTGTGTGAAATAGCAAGTAAGTAGCTTCATTAAGGAAATGACATTAGTTATAGGAACTGGTAAAATATAGACGCACAGCACAAGGAGGCATGAGAAGATACTAATCTTAACAGAAAACAAAGGTGTATTTGCTTCCTGTTGCTGCCATAATGAATTATTACTAGCAAGATCCTTAAAACAAAACAAACTTCGTTAAAATTAAGTAGACCAGAAGACATAAGTGGGTTTTACTGAGCTGGCAGCCACACATCCCTTCCCCTGGAGATGCTACAGGAGAATCTCCTCATTGCCTTTCTCAGTTTAGATACTGCCCATATTCTTGGCATATTGCCTTCCATCTTCAAAGCCACCAATGGCTCAAGGACAATAAGAGAAAAAAAGTAAAAGGTACATAATACCTCTTGTTGGGAAGACACACAAAGACCATCTGATCCTAACACAGAAATCATTTTTCAGGAGAAAGGAAAGGGGGCCCTGAGCAATGTAGTTACATCTATCTTCTTCATGTGTTTGCTTTCTGTTCTTCCCAGAGAAACATCATCATCCTGAAAGGTCTGGCTCATAACAGGTATGCAGTATATGTTTGAGAATGAATGACAGTTTAAATACCAACCTTTCTCAGTGGATCATAGAAGGTGTAGAATATGACTGAATCTCTCCAGCTGCTCTATTCCATCACTGGTGTGGAGGACAGTGAAGATGGGTTATCTCAGCCTGATGGGCCACTATAACAAAATATCACACAGGAGACAACTTACAACTCTAGAGGTTGAAAAAGCCCATGTTAGGAGCAAATCCCATCACAGGAGTGTACATGGACCTTTGTTTATTGCCTTGCTTGTTCTTTGACTATTTGTATGTATTGTCCTGCTTGTTACTTGACTATCTGCATCTATTATTTTGCTAGTTCCTCAACCTAGAACTGATCTTAATACTTGCATGTGATTAAAATGCTATAAAAGCATGAAGGAGGAGGGGGGATGGAATAGGGGTTTTCTAGGGAGGGGAAATGGGGAAAGGGAAAGGTATCAGAAATGTAAATAAATAAAATATCCAATGAAGAAGGAGGAGGAGGAGGAAGAGGAGGAAGAGGAGGAGGAGGAGAAGGAGAAGGAGAAGGAGAAGGAGAAGGAGAGGAGGAGAAGGAGGAGGCGGAGGAGGAGGAGGAGGAGGAGGAGGAGGAGGAGGAGGAGGCAGCAGCAAATCCCATGTCTGGTAAGGAACATTTTCTTTTATTTTTCTGCTACTTAGGGCCTTCTGGCTTCTTCCATGTTTAGAGAGAACTAGGTAAAAGGGTCTTTGTGTACATGTCTCTTAGTCCTTTCTCAGAAGGAGCTAAGTTAAACTCCACCCCCAGGATCAAACTACTTCATAAAGCCCTTGCTTCGAATGCAATTATTATACTGGAAGTTAAGATTTCAAGGTCTGAAATGAGACTAATACAGCAGGCAGACCATAGCCCCAAAGAACAAGAGACTGAACAAAGCACTCACTCAAGAGGAAAATAACTTTGATCTCTTGAGGATTGTCTCCCAAATTTGTAACCTATTGAAGTGGTGGTTTTATGGTTTGAGGTCTTTGGGAGGTAGTTAAGTCATTGACAGGATAAGTGATTATCCAATTTAGGATTCACTAGAGAAATAAATCCAACTGAATGAATATATGTATAAAGGGTATGTATAAAGGGTGGTTATTAGGTTGGCTTATATGATAGGGTCTGAGCAGACCAACAAAGGTTGTCTTCAGACTGGACAGGCTGAGACTCTAGAAGCTGCTTAGTCCATGACGCTTCTCAATAGACCAAAGCAAGGGCTGAGTGTCTATAGGAGTTGTAGAGAGCCACAGCTCTTCGGACCCATTTCGAAGCTGAAGAAAGGTAGGTTCTGGTACCAGTGAAGGAATGTGGAGCAGACACAGCAGCAACAGCGTACAACAGCGTACTCTCCAATAGGGCGTATGAACTTGTCAGCAGGGTGAATGAATTTGTCAATGAGGCACAAAGGCAAAGAAGCTAAGTTTTTGCCCTCAGACATATTTTCTGGTCTGCCACTGGAAGGTGCTGACCACAGGAGGAGTGAGCCTTCACACTTCAAATAAACAACTCAAGAAAATACCTTACAAGATTATGAAGTGGCTTTTCAATTCCAAATCCAGTCCAGCTGACAGCCACGAGTCACTGTCACATGACTCTTAGGAAAGAGGCCTTCGAAAGTGTCTCCACTCTTTACCATGGAAGGCAATGGAAGATGCCTTCTGTGAGGAATGAACTTTCCTGAAATGCCAAATCTCATGGCACCTTGATATTGAACTTGTCAGCCTCCAGAGCTGAAAAACAATAAACCCCTGATGTTTAGAAGAACAGCTGAAGGTTCACATTCTTAAGATGATGGTTTCTAAGAACAGTTTAAGGTTCGGATGCTAGAACTAAGCTTGTCTAAAGACAGCTATTTGCTCCACAACCAGATCAAATGAAGCACTGAGTTACTTTCAATTTCTCTTTGCCCTGTTGCATTTTTTTACATTCCATAGCAGGAAGACTGCTCCTAATACAGAGACTCTCACTTGGCCAATTCTCTTCCTCCTTTCCAAGATTTGCTCCAGTTTTATGTTTCACTGTATGAAATATGAAATATTTATACTGTATGAAATAAATCCAGATTTTTCCACCTTTTTAAAACACATTGAAAATTTAGTCAACATCAAATGTAAGACAAAAGAAAGGTTAGTTGTCTATGCCATGTCCCTTCATCCTCATAGACTTGGTTAAGTGCCCTGACCATGTAGGAATGCATTCATTTGCATGGTTGCTACTGTAATATATAACGGTGATTTAAAGTGAGACAGGGAGAAACCTGGAGAGACTCCAAGTTCACATTTTAGAAAGGGGATTGCTTGGAATTAAATCCCCAAGCCTAAGTATATCTTAGACTTCAATTATGCTTCTACATGAAATGCCCCTGAATGTCCTCAGACCTAATCACTCTAGTTGTGGCAATGCAAAAAAATAGAAAAGCAAAACTTACACATACAAACCTGTGAGATGAAATGTTTTCCTTGATAAGAGTATCGAGTGAAGTGTGTGCTCTCTAAATTCCCCTGTAAATATGTCAGCACCTCTCCTGCAAGTCTCCTTTTTTTTTTTTAATCCCCAAGCACCAAGGTCGATAAAACATTTGGAAGAAATGAATATGCTGTACATATCCAAAGATATACTGTGTGCATCTGAACAAAAGACTTGTAGTGCACCATTTTATTGAACTCTTATTTCATTTCAGGAGCGGAGAGGAAAAGGGGACCACTGCAGATCCATCAACTCCGTGGGCTTTAATATTTACTTTAGTCATAAAGAGCCCGTGACATGATGAGGGCTCACTACCGAAGGAGCAACTCAGGCTGTCAGTTCTAGAAAATGAAATTTTTATTTATGGAAGTTGTAAGCTCTAGAAATGATATGTATGATTTTCTGTTCCTGCTGATTTATAGATTTAATGAATTAGTCGTCACCAAGTTGCAGCTTTGTGCTTTTTTTTTCTTTTTTTTCTTTTCTTTTCTTTTTTTTTTCTCTTTAGAAACCAAGATTTTTTAAATGTCTGGGTGGAGAGGATTTTTTTTTTTTTTTTTTTAGGAGACTAGAAAAAAAAACTGATTTAAATTCCAAACTTTCTCGAGAAAAAAAATGAACAAATCACTGGATTTATAGATTTACTTGGAATTGTCACTGAGATCCTGTGGTATCCAGAAGAAGAACACTAATGAGTCCTTTTTACACATGCTACATAAATGCATCCACTTTGTAAAAGTAACAGATTTGCAGCCTGTGTATGGGTTCCATGAGTTCAGAGCAGTGTTCCTAGATGACTCTATGGCTTTAAAGAAACAATTTGGACTTTAAATTATCATACATCTTGTTTAAATAAGGGCAAGAAACAACGTGCTGCTTTCTTCCTTTGAAGTTGCTCTTATGAATGAATTCTGGTTTAGCATTTTATGTGTACAAAACATCTAAAGCCACTTTATTGACTAAAACACATGGAAAGAATCCTGAGAGAAGCATGCTTATCCTTTTTCAAGTTGTTAATTTAACAAAAGCAGCCTTGGGTTTCCTAACGTAGGGATGCTCAGTGATAAAATTTGTGAATAACATATTTCTTTTTCAGTTAATTGCTCACCAAGAAAGTAGGGTAAGGAGCTCTGGTATGCTAGATCTTGTTAGAAATGTTGGAAATCCAGCTCTTTGAAGGTGAAGCAGGTTTTTTTTTTTTCAGTGAGCTCATTGATTAGAGAAGAGTTCATTAACTGGATAAGAAAACAAAAAGGCACATGTGATGATACATATCATAATGCAAATCACCCGGGAAACAGAGCAGAGGGCAGTTGTTCAAGGAATGGGACAGCACCAACTTAGATGAGCGTATAAGAGACAATTCTCTCAGGGAAGCTGATGTGGTAGTTTATTCATAAGGAGTGTGTGTGATCACCTTACTAGAGGGAGCATGTGCAGAGCTTCCAAAGTGGGACAAAGGTTGACAAACCCTCACGCTGTAAGACTAGTTTTGAAAGTGTTCGGTAATGAAGAGAGACGTGATGAAAGAAAATTGACAGGATAAATTGCAGATTCAGAGAATTAGGCCTTGTAAGTCATGAGAGTGCATCTGGGTTTTATTCCAAGAGGAAGTAAAATAAAGTAGTAATAACCTATAAAAATATAAATGAAAGCAAAACAATATCAAGTATAAGAATGCTACCAGCTCCGTGATTTGTAAGTCATTTTGAGAATCTCACAATAGAACATACTTAAGACTACTGAATTGTACACTTACGATGATTAAGATTTGTTCTAATTTCCTTCTGTTATGGTGCAAAACAAGATGTTCTAAAGTGACTTAGGGGAAAAAGGGGTTAATTTTGTTTTATGTTAGAGGTTAAAGTCTGTCATTGAGGAAAGCTGTGGCAGGTACTCAAGAAACCATGAAGGATTGCTGTTTGCTGACTTACTTGCTCATACTTAGGTACTATCATATGCAGGACAGGACTATCTATTTGTGCAGGGATTGGTATTGCCCTTAGTGGGCATCAATTAACAAACAGGACAACCTATCATAGACATACTCATGAGCCATTTTGAGTGGTTCCTCATCTGACACTGTTCTCTCAGGCTGTGTCAAGTTGACAGTTAAAACTAACTGGGACAAGATTATATATAATTACACACAATTTAATTACACATAATATTAATTACACATGAAATTGCTTTTATTCAGAAATTCTACCTAAATATAGAAAACACTGGACCTAATAGAAAATAGATGCTTCATCTTGAACAGGGTGTGGTGGTTTGAATATGCTTGGCCCCCCAGGGAGTGACACTATTAGGAGGCAAGTCCTTGTTGGAATAGTTGTGGCCTTGTTGGAGTAAGTGAGTCACAGTGGGGATGGGCTCTGAGACTTCTGACTGGCTCCCTTCAGATCAATTTGTAGAACTCTCAGCTCCTTCTGCAGCACCATGTCTCCCTGTATACTGCCATGCTTCCTGCCATGATGATAATGTTCCTGAGCCACTGAACATCTAAACCAGCCCCAATGAGAAGTTGTCCTTTATAAGAGTTGACTTGATCACGGTGTCTTCTCACAGCAATGGAAACCCTAACTAAGACATAGGTTGAGTCGCCATTGCAATAATGAAGATATTATATTGCTTTGGGTTGGAATAGAAATGCCCAGTGGTAGATAATGTTTTGAGAAAATAATCAAAATAATCAATGAAGAATGGAGTGATAAGGAAAAAGAAGGGATCAAAGTTAAATTCCAAAACATCATTGTCACAAAAGATAAAAAATGATACAGAATGTGAGTACCATCATAGATCAAAAAAAAAAAAAAAGACTAAAGAGACTTGACAAGAGGAAGCAAGCTTAATTGGATCCTAGATCAAAAGGAAAGAAGTGGGATTCCAGCCATGCCAAGAAGTTGGCAGACCCTTTGCACAAAAAGCTTTATATAAAACTTACTTCACTTGTCATAATAACTATTTCAGGGATCTGAGAATGAGCCCAAAACACACAATTAATTGAGACAATCAGTTTCTGAAAAATTCTCTCTTCAAGAGAGAAATGTGCTAGACTGTGACTTTCCTGCCTAGTGTGCTACTGTTCTCCCAGCCCTGGTGATGCTCTGGTACTACCGGAGTTAGACTGTTTCTCAAAACTAGACAGGGCTGAATTCATTTGAATTAGAGAGAAATTTGCACAACATAGTCTTTGACTGTAAAAGGGAAATGTTTTAGAAAAAAATATGAGTCAAAACAAAACAGCCACACCAACTGAAGGTTTGGAACTTGATTAGGGTCAGTAGGATATTAGTACTCAGAAATGTAAAGAGACAGTCCAAAATATGAAAGCCTTTGTCTTAGTTAGGGTTTTACTGCTATGAACAGATACCATAATCAAGGAAACTCTAATAAAGACAACATTAAATTGGGGCTGACTTACAGATTCAGAGGTTCAGTCCATTATCAAGGCAGGAGCATGGCAACATCCAGGCAGGCATGATGCAGGAGGAGCTGAGAGTTCTGCATCTTCAGCTGAAGGCTGCTTGGAGAAGACTGGCTTCAAGGCAGCTAGAATTTGTGTATTAAAGCCCACGTCCACTTTGACACACCTACTACAACAAGGCCACACCTCCTAATAGTGCCACTTCTTGGGCCAAGCATATATAAACCATCACAGCATTGTAAAAAGGCTAAATGCAATTTTTGACTGACAGTACAGTTGTATACGGGTAAAGAAGATCTGCAAGGCTTGGCTCTTAACACAGTGCTGGCTTACTCAGAGTTCACTTGGGTATATATGAAAGGTATAAAGAGGCAGAGAAATAACCTCTGCTTCAGATTCAAGGCTTCTTTCTCAGAAGGTATCTGTTCACTGAGCTGCATCTATGTTGAGGCATCTGTGAAGACATACTTGTACTGTGCTGTTCCCCTAAGAGTCCAGGCTAAAAACTAAAATGATATATCCTTGTGGCTATAATTAAGCAGATATATTAGTATGTTCCAACAGGAGGAGGACGTGATCTGCAGGGTCACACCTGGCAACTTCGTACAACAGTAAGAGAAAAACAATTTGACTGACATCCTGAGAAACAGTAGACCCAGAATCTAGATTCTTCAAGATATACTCAGTAAAACACCACGTTTAAGCCAGGATTGGTAAAACACACCTGTAGTTTTAGAATTGGGACACTAACGTGGTGGATCATAGTACAGCCTACATAATAATTTCCAGGCCAGGTGGCCTAAATAACAGGCCATCTATAAACAAAACCCACTTTTCCAACAAAATTCATAAAATGTACAAAGAAATAAGGGAGTACAAGCAATACTAGAGGTTTTTTTTTAAAAAAATCAGTAAAACTACTGAGTAGGCCAAAGTATTAAACTTAGTGGGCAGAGGCTCCCAAGAAGTAAACAAGAATAACAAAAGGAAGCTCCAATTAAGAATCAGAAGAAAACATAATAAATATGATTTACCAGGTATAGGACCCAACTGAAAGAAATCAAATAACAGCAGCAAAACAAGCAGGGCAGTGGTGGTGCACGCCTTTGTTCCCAGCTCTTGGGAAGCAGAGGCAGGTGGATTTCTGAGTTTGAGGCCAGCCTGGTCTACAGAGTGAGTTCCAGGACAGCCAGGGCTACACAGAGAAACCCTGTCTCAAAAAAACCAAAAACAAAAACAAAAACAAAAACAAACAAAAAAAGCAGCAAAACAAAAATGCTAGAATCAGCCAGTTTGATCGACATAGAGACATACAGACAGCCATGACTACACAGACCTTGCCTCAAAACAAACAATGCCAAACAAACAAAAACAAAGAAGAAAATGTATTAAGAAATATAAAGAGAAAGGAAAAAATACTAACACTCTGACTTCATGATATTATTCTATGAACATTCTTGTAGATTTGAAATTTTCCAAACTTAAAAATCAGAAGACAGGGGCCAATTGGATGGTTCATGGGAAAAGGTCCTTTCTACACAAGCTTGGAAACCCGAGTTCAATCACAGAACTCACAAATGGTGGAAGGAGAGAACGTAGTTCAAAAAGTTCCCTGGCCTCACAGAAGCACAGCACTATGTGTGCTCATATACACACATCATACACAAACATACACACACTAATAATTATAAATAATTTTTAAAAGCATGAATGGTTTCCTTTCCAAAGTTGCTTGACTGATACGTAGAATAAAGAAGCTGACTGGAAGACCTGGCTGTGGAATCGCTTCAAAAGCTCACGGGCAAGCCAGACAGGAAGGGTCTCAAATTCTTCAAGGTAAAGCTTTAATTTTTTGGAGAATGCATAACCAGGGGAGACTGTTAAACAGAGTGGGCACAGCAAACTGTGCTAAGAGCCACTGACTGCATGAGACAAAGACAGACGAGTATCTGGCTGTCTTTGACAACCCGAAAATTGTTACTGACATAAATTAGAACCATTTCTGTGAAATGATGACAGGAGGCAGAAAGGGGGACGTTTAAGTGAGTGAGCAGAAGGGAGACTGGGCTTACACAACCTCCCAGAGCACACGCACTCTGCAAGAGAACCTACAAAGTAGGTGATAGCAGAAGGAAGATTTGAGGCAGAGAGACACCCCAAACAATGTGGGTATGTGTGTTGGCTTTTAATATGGTATATTAAAAGGTGGAGGATTGTGGGAAAATAAACAAAGGGATCAAGAAAGTAGAAAGGGGAAAAGAGAAAGAAAAGCCAAGAGAGATGGCTACACCACAAGAGGAGGAGATGACTTGAATCCAATCCCCCAGGGTCTTCCAGGGAAGAGTCCTTCTTGTTCAACCTACACTTTAAATAATTGCTAAAGAAAGTCTCCAGGAGAATCAATGGAAATATGCAGCTGGGGGGGGGGGTAGGAAGGAGGGACCTCTAGAAAGTCCCAGAAACTTGGCATGTGAGAGGCTCTCAGGACTCAATGAGGAAGGCCTTAGCCAAAATGCCCAAACAGTGAGATGATAGAACCTGAAGAGATCACCTCCAGTAGATAGACATGGCCCCCAGTGGAGGGATGGGGCCATCCACCCATCTTCAAAACTTTTAACCCAGAATTGTTCCTGATTAAAGGAAATGCAGGGACAAAAATGGAGCAAAGACTGACGGAAAGGCCATTCAGTGACCAGTCCAACTTGGGATCCATCCCATGGGTGGGCACCAAATCCTGACACTATTATTGATGTCATGTTGTGCTAGCAGACAGGAACCTGGCATGGCTGTCCTCTGCAAGGCTTTACCAGCAGCTAAGACAGATGCAGATACTTACAGCCAACATCCTAAACTGGCCCAGCTCATTATAAATACTCAACTCCATACTCCCTCCCTCCACTTTCTTCAGCAGCATCCTTAAGAGCAATAGAACTATTTTCAGGAGGGAAGGGTTCATTTGGTCATTTACCAGCCAATGCTCATAGGTACTCATGTTCTGCTTCTAACTGATTTGTTTTGGTGTTAAACTATGTAAAAAACACTTTCTTCTATAATCAAGTTCTAAAATTCCTTGTAAAGGTAATTCGGCAGCCCGCTACAAAATTGGCATTCTTCTTTCTGTCAATAGCTGGCATATAGTCCCTCTCTTGTGTCGTATGATTAATGCCAAGTGTATTTGTTCCTGGTAAAGCTTGACAGTTTTCTCTGGAAGAACGACTTTTGTCAAGTAGCCAAAAATCTTCTGTCTGTGTAAAAACACAGGTGTGTGTTAACAGCTATTATTATAAATTGGAACACCTGTGAAGAAGTCCGCTTTCCAGCTTTTGCTTCAAATCCAGATGCAATTCACTGTCTTCACCCGCCCACCAACTAGGGCCAGTAAACACTGCTTGAAAGGGTAAGCCAATATTCTCAGCTGCTTTGAAGATTCCTCCAATTTAGCTTTTAGAGAAGAACTTTCAGAACTTGAGAAAATATTTTTTTGAAGATTTGATCAGGAAAGCATATGGTAGTCTTCACAGCACAAGGGGATTTTCCATCTCCCTTCTTGGTGTCATAGCTCATGCTTTACATTGTTCTTGTTTGAGTGTTATTCTGTTTAAAAGTACAGCAATGTACATATTTATATCTATAGAATCACAAGATAATAGATTGATTTACATAATTCCATGAAGTATATAGCACATTAAATTTGAAGTTTTCCCTAAAAAGTTTAAATGTCAACAAAAGAAAATTTCTTTTTTAGATAACTAAATTTTATTTTATTTTATGAGGACCTATTAGTATTTTGCCTGCACGTATGTCTGTGTGAAGCCTTCAGACCCCCTGGAACTGGAGTTACAGACAGTTGTGAGCTGTCATTCGGATACTGGGAATTGAACTTGGGTCCTCTGGAAAAGTAGCCAATGTCCTTAACCCCTGAGCCATTTCTCCACCCCTAAAAGAGATATTCTTAAGTGAAAATGCTTTTAGTAGAAAATAAAAATAACCAGTATTTTTATATAAATATTATTAGGTATTAGTCTCCATGTCTACTTAATAGAAACACGTAAAAATACTAAGGTATCTGATTAGAGATGTATTATTTTGTTGGTGGGTTTTTAAATTAATTATTTATTTGCATTTATGTGGGGAAGCATACATGTAGAGATCAGAGGACACCTTGGTCCATGCTCTCCTTCAACCACCTGGGGTTTTGGAAACCAGATTTGATTCAGACCATCAGGTATGGTGACGTGTAAAGTTGGTGTGAAATTTTCTCTAGTTTTATAGGTAAAAATCCCAGTACTTTTAAGTATTTCTGAGCAATCCCTTATATTCTTACTGTACTCATTTTGTTTTGATGTTAAATATGAAGAGTTTTGTGAGCTAAAATTTGAAATGAGTTCCAAAGACTATCTAAAAGAGAAGTCAGATTCAGGGCAATAAGAGTTGAAAAGCTCAGCTAAAGACTAATGGAACCTATGACGTCCAATACAAGGATGATCTGCCAGCCAATGGAGAAACGCATAGGTCCTCAGAGATAGCTGAGACAGGCTGAGATGTGCCAAGGGTGATGGCGCACCGACGGACTTCATCCATCATCCTGCAAAGCTATTGAGGTCCAGAAGCTTATTAGGCCAAGACACAGCATGTAATGATAACTGAAATCTTGCAGTAGCCTGGAGGATAGCAGACTGCTGACCACAGAAAACGTTCCCTGGATATTCAGGCCGTGGCCAGAGAAGAAAATGGTCTGGATGCATTTGCCCACTTTTCCTTATGAAGACGTAACAACAGAGCATCCTTCGTGTATACAGCAGAGATCCGATGTTTTCAACATAGCCAACAGCTTGACATCTCCATCTGACACCTCCCAGCCTGTAGAATTGCGAGCAATAAATCACTCCTGTTTACAAATTATCCAGCCTGAGGAGTTTTCTCACAGCAGCTGAAATGGATGAAAGCCGTTGGATGGTAGGATCCTGTGGATTTGTTTCTGCCATGATTATTGGCTGAAGTGTGCTGCATGTCTTCGGTAGCTAGGACCCAAAGGGATATCTGGCTTTTGGGAGCCCACCAGCTATGCAGAAAAAGCCCAGATCACAAAGCAGGGACACATGCACATATATCTGTATCCACTGGTGTTCTGACAAATTACCACAAATCTGGAGCTTAAACAAACACCTCTTTATTGTCTAACAGTTTGAAAGATCCAAAGTCTGAAATACAATTCATTGCTCAAAAGATCAAGACGTCAGAAAGACTGTGTCCTTCATCTGTTTCATTGTTTAATTTTCCTGCTTTTAGATGTTGCTTAAAATTACCCTTTAGTTTCCTTCTCAGGTTCTCCAAACCAATAACGGTAGTCACATCATTTTCTCTTCGTTTCTCTCTAAATATGTCTCTTCTTTCACTTTGAAAATTAAAAAGGGGTAGGGGAGTGGTGACATGTGAGCTTTCATCTCCTAGAAATGTTGGAGGAGCTACACCCGTAAAGGCTCATGTACACAGCTGCCTAAACATGGCCTCAACAAGCACAAGACCCATAAGACAAGCTAACATGGCAGAGAAACCTCATGAGACCTTCCGCACTAAACAAAGGACTACAGATGACTAAGGAATGCAGAGAGGGAGAAATAGTCTTCCTCAAGTCTGAGCCTTCAAGTTAAATCTTAATCACATGTATACAGGATAACATATGAACTAAGCATTTTGATATATATATATATTTTATAAATATATTTATATGATACAATATATAATAATTATATTTCATTATATGCATTATATATAATATATATATAATACAAATATATGTACGTAAAATTAAAGAAATAGAGGTTATAAATTTGAGAGAGAGCAAATGAGGAAAGGAAAGTGGGAAATGGTATAATTATTTTTTAATTTAAAAATATTTAAAATATATTTGTGAGAAAAAATGAGAGAGCCAGGCAGTGGTGGCACACGCCTCTAATGCCAGCACTTGGGAGGCAGAGATAGGTGGATCTCTGAGCTTGAGTCCAGCCTGGCCTTCAGAGCAAGTTCCAGGACTACATAGAGAAACCTTGTATGGAAAAGAAAAGGATTGGGAATTGGCTGATAAGTTGCCGTCTTAATGTCAACCAATTACAACAGTGGCATACATAAACTTCAGCCACATGGTCTGTACCCCCTTTGAACATTTTAAGAGTCATCCTAGGTACACAAAATCCCAGCCATGAGCATAGCTAGCAGACAGGATTAACCTTCAGTTGTAGGAGTGAACCAGCCCTCTGATGCAAGTCTACAAGCCAAGCTGATGTCACTATCAAAGCCTTTCTAAACTGCAGACCAGAGGTGTTTGCACAAGCCAATTAGAAAAGAATGTCTGGGATAACCGAGCCACGTGAAAGGCATTGAGACCAAAAGTAAGAGAGGGGATAAAGAAAATGTATAAGGGCTGCTGGAATGGGTTAAACCTCTGCTTGTCCCCTCGGCTTGTCCCCTCAACTGCATAGAGGAGCACGCCTCCTGAAGATAGATCTTGGTGCACACACTGGATTTTTCTACACATTATTTACTTATAATGGAAGATTTTAGGCATCAGACCCTTGATACAAGTGAAAGAATTAGATTGTGTGGGGGGGGCTTTACACTGCATAGTCGAGGAGACTTTTTATTTGACTTCTCCAATTAAAAATAATGTACCTTGAGATTACTCAGATTTTGGAAGTCAGTTCATTGGTGTGGGAAAGAGGTTTGGCTGAGTGGTGTTTAATACATGGAAACACATGCTGTTAGAGTTCTGCTGTGCTCTCCTGAAAGCTGATGCCATAATATTTAGAAAAGTGCAATTTTGAAAAAGTGCTTATGCCAATCATTCTTACCATCTTGAGACAAATAGAGGCTTAATTCTCAGGTAGGTCATGATCCATCCTTTTAAGGCTATGGCTTTAAAATCCAGTGTAGAAATATGAGGGTGATAAAACATTAGGCATGTTTCAACATCTAAAGCAGTCGTTTTTTTCATACAGTTTGTGACTGAGGCTGACTTTGGGGAATTATTAGAAAGGCAACCCACAAAAAAGTATCAGGAGGATAAAGAGAGGACTAGGGGGTGGAAGTGCTTGCCACAAAATCAAGACTATCTGAATTCAATACTTAAATGCTACGTGGGTGTAGTGAGTGGCTTGCCTATAATTGCAACCCCACTAGGGGGACATAGGAGATCCTTAGAGCAAGAAGAAAACTGGCTCAAGGGAAAACGAGCTATGTTGGCAAGTTCTAGGGTTAACAGGAGACCATACCTCAAAAAATTAAAATAGAAGGTCAACTGAAGACGTTTTCAAATATTCATCCTGGGCCCTAACATACACATGAATTCACCCATAGACATAAAAAGGAAAGAGAAATATTGGGAAATAGGTTGTGTTTTGTCATTTCCTAAATAAACCAAAAATGTGTTGTGTATGTGGTGAAATAATAGAGCTGATAAGGAAACTCCTACTTCTGTCTCCCATTACTTCTGTCGTCGGTAGAATACACAATGTCCTGCCAACTGGGAAATCTGAACAGAGGATAAAATATGAAAAAAAAATGTATTTCTGAAATTTGATTTTAGCATAACTAAGAGACCTGGAAAAACCCTTCCCAGAAGTGTAACTGATTGCTGTCAGTTGGGACTTTCTTAACCTAAAAAGACTCTGAACTGCTTGGCTATTTTTATGAGAGTAATCACTTCAGAAAGTACCAAAATTTCCTAGCACCAGAGTTGATTTCTTCTACTGCTTTACTTGTGAGACCGTAAATTCAGCCCATTATAGAATATTCAAGAGGCTGTGGTATGTGTCCCTTCTTTTCCTGATGACTGGAGGTTTCCCTTTTATGACTCTAGATTAGAGACACTGGTCCACTCTGTTTGAATTTTACCCATCAAACCAAACTTGGAAGATCAGAACAAGACAATGCATTTATGAAACCCTGGGAAGCCAAAGCACAAGGGTCTGGCCTGCAGACCAATTTTATCACTAACTTTTTCTTTTGTTGCCTTCAAACCAATAATAATCACTAACATTTTTTTTTTTACCCAGTAGAAAGAAACCACAGTATTTAATAATACACAAAAAAATTATGTAATATTGGGCATCCACTCAAGTTTTTTTAACACAGACATGCACATTTTTGTGATATGCGCTCTGCAACATAATGGGGAGATGAGTACTTACATATGATAGAGACCCTGAGGTCTCCTGGCCTAAAATGGTTATCATCTGGCCTATTCTGGACTGAATTATGTCACTCCTAAATTTACATGTTGAACACTTGACCTCTAATGTGACTGTATTCTAGGGCAGGGTCTTTAAAGAGGCAATTAATTATTCGAGGTCATAAGGGCAGGGCTGTGTCTGCAGAAGAGGAAGTGACTCCTTAAGTGTGGTTGTTCAGAAAGAACACTAAACAAAGACACAAACAAGGACTCACGGCAGACCAAGGAGGTCCAGAGACAAGAAACCTGGCAGGTTTGATGGAGGATGGCTACCATCCACAACTGTGTGAAAGTAAGTTTCTGCCGTTTAACTTGTCCGTTTATGGCAAATTTATCACCTCAGCCTTAGCAGACTAAAGAAAGTGTTTGGCAACTCCTGACCAAGGGGAGACAACACACCACCAAATTTTAAAAATTACAAGGGAACCCCAAGTATCACATTGCTTTTATTTGGAATTATCCAACCCAAATTGGGAGATCTATTCTACACACAAAGGGGGCCAACAGAAAGGAAGTTGCTTGCTTCTTGTACTCCAGTATGGAAAGAACAATCTTGGCCTGACTTTGGCACATTCTAATCCCAGCACTCTTGGCTGAGGCAGGAAGATTACTACAAACTCAAGGCCAGCCCAGACTGCATAGTCTTTGTCAACCGAGAAAGAAAAACTAAAACAAAACAAATCAAATAAACTTTAGGGTAGAAAGAGGCACCTCTGTGCCTGACACTTGTGGTTGACTCAGCTCTGTGTTGTCCCCTGAGCCTGTGTGCACACTGTTACGGTCCTGTGGATATGAGTGTTGTGAGCATGGGTGTAAGGGACTTATGTGCCAGAATCCCTGTTTCTGTCTAGTCTAGCTACTAACTCAGGGTTTGTTTTGTTATGTTTCTTAGAAGTTAATAATGTCTTCTGAGTAGATGTTGACTGTTTTCTTAATTTTCTTCTGCTCATTATCTAAATAAAAAAGTGTTTCTTAATATTTTAGAATCCTTTGAATTTGTAAATGTATGATTCTTTTAATCAAACTTGAATCTCAGATGATTGCACTGTATTGTACATCCGCATGCTATATTATACATTCCCCCTTTCGACAGGATACATTCATCAGTGCCAAAGAGACATGGAAGTGCAGCCCAGAGCTAGCTGATAAATTAAACCAAATCTCAGCATCTGGCTATTCAGACAAAGTGTTCTCCAGAAGTGGGAACCTCAGGCTGTTTCTGAGTAACGAGGAAAACCAGAAAGACTGCCCGTGGTCAACTCTAATTAAAACCACAGCAAAAGCAGAGTACTAGCTTCCATCAGCAGACCTAGCTACACAAAATGGAGTGCCAGAGGATCACTTGAACCCACAAGTTTTGAGGCCAACCTCAGCAAAAGGGCCTAAGGACTCTATCTCAAAAACAAGCAACAATAAAGTAAACTGTATATGAATCTGACTACAATGAGTGGTCAGATATATACATAATCTTTATATTAAAGCACATATAACATGATCTACTTTTCTTGTTCTCAGACTTACAGGGTTGGTGAGTCTAGCTCATCTTAGGATTACTATTGCTGTAATAAAACACCATAACCAAAGCCATTTGAGGGGTAAAGGGTGTATTTCAATTTACACTTCCAGGTAACAGTCTACCACTGAAGGGAATCAGGACAAGAACTCAAACAAGACAGGAATCTAGAGGCAGGAGCTGATGCAGAGCCTATGGAGGATGCTACTTACTGCCTTGCTTCTCATAAGTTGCTCAACCTGCTTTCTGATAGAACCATGAGCCCAGGGATGGTACCATCCACAATGGACTGAGCCCTCCCCCATCAATCAGTAATTAAGAAAATGCTTTACAGGAATTATGAAGGAATTTCTCTCAACTGAGGTTCCTTCCTGTAATAATAATCCTGATATAATAGTTATCTCCCAGGCTTACTGCCCCAGTCTGATAATCTCGGCCTAGTCATGGAAGCTTCCAGCCTCCATGTAATCTAATCTAGCCCTATAATGTTTTCAGCCTCTGAGACTTACTACTGAGTAAGTGCACCCTTTTTAGTTCTTTCTGAACTCTGGCTGGCTGCTTCACTCAACTGTTCTGGCTCAAACTCCTCTCTAAGATGAATGATTCAATGAGGCTTCTCTCCCGGCCCCTGACTAAATTGCTCTGCTTGGCCTCATACAAATTTTGGCAATCTATTCTAATCTTCTGTCTGGCTCCATGTGTCTTCACCCGTATCTAGCTTGTTCTCTCTCTGCAACCTCTCTCTATAAAACTTACCTGGTTAAACTGCCTCCTCCTCTCTCCCTCTGTGCTGCTCCCTCTGTGACGCTCCCTCTCACATTGTCTCTTTCCTCTCTCTTCCTGTGAGAGACTTGGGCAGATCCTATTCTGTCATATCTTTCTCTGATTCTTCACTTTGTCTGCCTCTCAACTAGATATCACTTTCAAAGATGGTTTCTATCTTGTACGAACTAACCTTACCTCTATTGTTTGGGATTAAAGGTATGTACTAAGAGCATGACTGTATTCCAGCCAGAGAGATTAAAAGGGTGTGTGTGTGTGTGTGTGTGTGTGTGTGTGTGTGCACACAAAGGGCTGAACTACCCCACAACTAGAAACATGCTTTTTCAGTAGATAACACATTCTCATAGTTCACAGTGTGATCAAATTACTGCCACTCCCTCCTTTCAGATATCTCTAGTTTTTGTCAAGTTGATATAAAACTAGCCAGCACAATTGACTCCTTGTCAACTTGACACACAAACACATCACTGTTAAATAACCTTTCCTTTCTTGTTCTCCAAGATTGTACTTTAATATCAATATTACTATATAAACATTCCAAATTTTACAGTCCTAGATCTTTAAGAATTCAAACATTTAAAAATTCTGTCTTTTGAAAATAGCCAGTCTGTTTTTAAATCTAGTCTTTGAAAATGCAAAGTCAACTGTGGGGTCCTGACAAATAAAAAAATAATAATTAAATTACTTTCTTAGTTCAAAAGGGTAGAACAAGTTGGTAATCACAATCTGAACAAAGTGAAACCAAACTCCAAAAGTATTAATAGCTCACTATTTAGTTACTGATCATCTTCTGGCTTCCTACAAGGGGCTTGGGCCACTTCTCCAGTTCCTCTGTAGCATACACAGCTTGTCTTCTAAACTCAGGTAGGCTCCATTCTATGGCTTGCTGTTGCTCTGTCATACCATAGTCCTGGCATCTTCAAAATGCTGGGATCTTTTGCTGCAACTGGGCTGCACTTTTGCCAATAGCCTGTCCTAGGATCTCTTCATAATGCCAAGCTTCAGCCTCTCTTCATGACTCCTTCAGTCTTAAGCTGTCAAAAGGTACGGAGGCTGCACCTTCACCAATGGTCTCTCCTGACCTCTCACAGTGGCAAGCCTCAGCTGCTTTCTGTGACCTCTTTATGACTTCATAACCAGTCACCTGGGTAACTCTTACACTACCTAGTTCAGCTCTGCCAGCTCAGGGTACAACCTAGGCTGCCTCTGGAAAACAGCTTCTGCATGCTGACTCTCAGGAAACACTTCCCAGAGATTTCACCTCCGTGACGGTAGTAGTCTTTTCTTAATTACCTCTAATTTCTAGGCTCTAGCTAACCAGCATCAATTGTCCCATTAAAACAAAGATTTTACAATTAACCTGGGCCCATAGGGGCTCATAGAGACTGAACTGCCAACCAGAGGGATGGACCTAGGCCCTTGGCACATATGTAACTTTTGTGGAGTTGGACCTTGGTGTGAGAGCAGGGGCTTTCTCTGACTCTGCTGCCTGCCTTTGGATCCCTTTTCCTGAACTGTGCTACCTTGTCTAGGCTCAATAGCAGAAGATGCACTAGTCCTATGTTAACATGATATGTCAAAGCTGGTTGATATCCATGCAAGGCATCCCTTTTTCTGAGAAGGGGAGGCGGTATGGATGGGGTCAGGGAAGAAGTAAGAGAGAAGGACTGGGAGGAAAAGAAGGAGGGGAAGGTTTGACCCGGATGTAAAGTAAATAAAAAGTAACAAACAATCAAAACAAAACAAAGGCAAAGGTTTTACTTTTGTGGTAAAAGTAAAACAACCAATGCTTCAGCCCCAGGTAATCAGATCACAGATTCTTAACTCAAATCTTTCAGTAGAATCTTTGCTTTCCTCTGAAACTTCACAAGTTAGACCTCTACTGTCTTCACTGTTCTCAATATTCTTCCAAGTTTGTGTAGGACATCTCACTGAGCGCTCAACACACAGTGGCTTTTCTAGCCCGAAGTTCCCAAGTCCTTCCACAGTCTTTTCCAAAACACCGTGGTCAGGACCATCACAATACCCCCACTATCCTAACACCACCGTGTCTAGTAGCTTGTACTACAACCTGAATGGTGGCTTCCAAGACCACCAAGTTCCTTCTGCTCTTATATTAGTAGCAAAAGCAAAAGCAAGTTGTTAAGACAAAGACTGAGGTGAACATTCAAGATCCAGTACTCTGTTTCATAGATTGACTCCTCAAAGCATTTGGAGGAAATGAATGGGAGAAAGAACAAGTCCAAACAGGGCAAGTGAGCGTGTCGCTATCTGGTTCCGGATCTCAGTTCTTTGTCGTCTAGAAAGTTACTGATACAAAGAGAATATGGGAGTAAGCTATTTACCAGAAGCAGATGATATGAATCGGCATCTGATGACTAGGATCTGGGTGAAGAAATCATGCTGATTGCTAACAACATGAGGTAGCTTCATCTACCTCAGGATACAATAATATGGGCTTTCAAGTCGATAGTTACATGGAGAGTGAACAAGTGTGACATCCTCCTCTAAGAAGTTAACTTCTGGAAGTCATCATGTAAAAGAATGCAAATCGATCCATTGTTATTTCCTTGTATAAAGCTCAAGTCCAAGTGGATAAAGGACCTCCACATAAAACGAAATACACCAAAACTAATAGAAGAGAAGGTAGGAAACAGCCTCGAATACTTAGGCACAGGGGAAAAGTTCCTAAATAGAACACCAATGGCTTATGCTCTAAGATCAAGAATTGACAAATGGAACCTCATAAAATTGCAAAGCTTCTGTAAAGCAAAGGACACTGTCAATAGGACAAAACAGCAACCAGCAGATTGGGAAAAGATCTTTACCAATCCCACATCCGATAGAAGGTTGATATCCAATGTATATAAAGAGCTCAAGAAATTAGACTTCAGACAGCCAAATAACCCTATTAAAAAATGGGGTACAGAGCTAAACAAAGAATTCTCAACTGAGGAAACTCAAATGGCCAAGAAGCACCTAAACAAATGTTCAACAACCTTAGTCATCAGGAAAATGCAAATCAAAACCACCCTGGCTTCATCACCAAGAACTCTTTAGGCTACGTGGGATCAAGGCCCAGGTGGCCCGGAGGCTGACAGAACTGACACGTCGGAGGTAGCAGCGGCACACATGGCGACTGGTAGAGGATGACAAGCCCCGAAGGCTGGGACGGCTCAAGTACCAGGCCCCTGACATTGACGTGCAGCTCAACTCTGAGCTGTCTGGCTCACTCAGGACACTGAAGGCAGAAGGTAATATTCTCTGAGACAGGATCAAGAGCCTCCAGAAGAGAAATATGATTGAGCCCCGGGAACGAGACAAGTTCATGCGCAAATACAAAGTGAAGCTGGTGGAGAAGCGGGCCTTCCATGAGATTCAGTTGTAGCTGTGCATATGTCAGAGCCCTGCCCCTCAATAAAGTGCTGTGACCAACCCTAAAAGAAAAAAAATTGACTTCTACTAATTTAATGAAACTATAATTAGAATTTACAGCAAAAACCGGGCGGTGGTGGCGCACGCCTTTAATCCCAGCACTTGGGAAGCAGAGGCAGGCGGATTTCTGAGTTCGAGGCCAGCCTGGTCTACAGAGTGAGTTCCAGGACAGCCCGGACTATAAAGAGAAACCCTGTCTCGAAAAACCAAAAAAAAAAAAAAAAAAAAGAATTTACAGCAAAGTTGAATCATTCTTTTCACAGGGATATATATGGGCTATGAGCAAGATTTTAAATCCCTTAAATGGTCCACTTAAGAGGCATTTCATCTTAGGCAAGCCTTGGTTGACCAGATATGCAGTGGGAATAATAATATGAGGAAAATATTAACAAGAATAATGATAATGGTGAAAATACATTTATGAGAGTTTTTTAAACACATAAATATGGAGGCCTATGGAGAAAATTCATTTGTATTTATAAAAATGATGAATAAATTCTTATCATCATTAAGATTATGAACCATATCTAGGAAAATACTTGAAAAAATATACTTCACAAATTATGAAGCTAAGAACTACCAGAACCCCAACCATTTAAGTTTGTACCTAGTAATCCATTAATTACCTTCTGCTATTGACACATTTGGAGTTTAATGAATAATCTTATAATTTTCTATTATATTTTATAATAATTAAGTGTGTAATATGTGCATGCTGGAAAGAGGTGTTGAGAAAATATCAGAAAAGCATTTTTCACCACACATTTTCAGTGACTCTATCCCAACTGTAATGTTATTCAATACCAACCCAATGTACAAACAGGTTGATTATATCTGAAAGCCTTTAATTCAACAGGGCTTGAGGAGGGAGAAGCCCTTCAGGAAGAAACCATAAATCAGTAAAGTCAAATGCAATAAGCCTGTACTACGATGAAACGAGACGAATAATTGTAAACACATTTAATAAGCGGATTAAACACTAGGAGGAAATTACTAAGGAATTCTTAATGATTCATGTTGATGGATGCCTGAATAACCAAGAAGACGATTAATCAAAGACAAGTGGAAATTAATGTTTGTGATTTGTGGCCCGGAGGTGGAGGTCTAGTAGGAGAGAAAGGTGGAATCAAGGGCCCTCAAGTAGAGAGAATGATAGAAAGAAAAAAATACAGCATAAACATTTTCCCCCTTAAAACAAAAGCTAGAGAGCTGCAGAAAACTCTGGGTCAAAATACCTAACTACTGGTTACTAAACAATCAAGTGGTTACGAGTTATAAGGATACTAAAACAGCTTATCTGAAAGTCAGATAAGAAAAACCTAAAACAAGGTTAGCAGTTATACCCCAACATTCCAGGCCTCCATCTTGTCTTCCCTTTTGGACTGCCGCTTAAGGGGTGTCAAGCTCTGCTCATACCCTGGGACAGGACAGTGATGGTTTTCTTGGAAGACTTTTGCTTTGATAAAAAACAAAAACAAAAAAAACCAAAACAAAAAACAAACAAACAAACAAACAAAAAACCTCCTGAATTTCCTCTATGAAAATGATGTACAAGTATCTCGAATACAAGGGTTTATGTTCTATTGAAATACACTTGAATTGAAAAAAATGATTCGTTACAAGTAATAAAATATTAACATTCATGGTTTCTATTTAAAAAAAATCAAAGGAAGTCAATTCTTTATTTTTATTTTTGTTTTTTGTTTGTTTGTTTTCTTGAGACAGGGTTTCTCTGTGTAGTCCTGGCTGTCCTGGAACTTGTTCTGTAAGACCAGACTGAGCTCAAACTCAAAGATCCACTTGCCTCTGCCTCCTGAGTGCTAGGATTAAAGGTGTGTGCCACCACCTGGCCATAGGAAGTCTTTCCAATGCTGAGTCATTTTCCAGCTCCTTCAGTAAACCTTATCACTTATCTCACACAGATCACTGACTTTAAAAACAATAGGCTGGAGGTTCAACTAGGTGCCAGGGTACCTGCCTAATATGTGCTCCTGGTTCCCTGTTCAACACAGGAAAAATAAGTCCATGGCGTTACATTTTATATAAGGAATATTTATATATGCTAAAAATAACTTGTAATATATACTAGCATGTAACACACACACACCCCAGATAGATGATAGATAGATAGATAGATAGATAGATAGATAGATAGATAGATAGACGATAGACAGATGCAATTTAACTTTTTATTTTGCATATATTTACACTCACTGTACAAAAAGATTCTGAGAATGACGCTAAGAATAAGCCCCTAGGTTTGGACAGTAGGCATTTTTTTTTCCTCTTCTCTTCTCTCTCCTGAACTCCGTTCCCTTAATGAGCTTCAGGCACTTGCTGATACAGCTGTTCACTCAGTCCTCCTGCATTCATTTCTATAATGAGTTACCTGGGTGATCTGAACCCTTTTCCATCTGGGGCACACCATTTGCTGGGAATGGGCTGTGGTTGAGGTAGACTATCAATCATCCCAGCCCTCGAGGTGTGCTTTAGTTAAGACATTTCTAGAAGTTGTGAGAGTCTCTCGGTGTAGTTTACTTACAGTTCGAGTAACAGCTGGAAGTTCACGCTCATGGTCAGCAGGTGTTTTTGATCAGGAGATATGATTTTTTTCCACCAAGATGCTTCTCAAGAGTATAAACCAATTTTTTTTCACTTTTTCCCATTCCTACATGACACATTTTGTTTCTATTTGTATATCCTAGATAAGGACTAGTCTTACAGAGCCCTCGTAGATATAAAGAAAGCTGATCAAGCTTTATTCAGAAATAATTGTTTTATGGAAGAGAAAAATGAGTGTTTGAAGCTAGCCAGCGTTGTCACAGACCTTGAGTCATTGGCCTGTTATTTCTAGCCATGTGCAAACATATTCACATCTACACAACTTCACCATGTAAACGTGCTCTCTAGTGTGCCATGAGAGAAAGATTAGAAATCTTTGATCTAAGGTCATATTCATTATTAGCATGGCTGTAAAAGTTTTTTCCTTGGCTGGGCTCAATTGATTTCATTCTTTAAGCATGTATTGTCTGTACCTGATGGTCTGAGGTCACAAGTGTGACCACACATGGCTGAAATGTATTTAATATGAATTTTTTTTCCACTCAGGAGCCTTCATAAGAAAATAAAGAAGCCCTGTCCTGGTTCTCAAAATCTGCAGAGGTGCCTTTTTAACAACTGTGGTAGACCTGTAGTCAAGTTTTCAAGACACATAGCAAGACAAATCAGACAGTGGTAACTGTCTGTAGGACAGAAAGGATTGATAAATAATGCATAATTCCCCAAGTCGAGTTAGAGTTCAAGCAGACACCCAACCCTCCTTGAATATGAAAGAGGAAGGCCAAGATTTTACCATCTACCCCTCTCCACTTATGAAACAGGCAGATTCAAGAAGAGGGTTGGCCCTGTTGAGAATTCTTACTGCTTACCAACTTCTTGTCTATTGTTCTGGAGTCTCCTCTACAAGCCCAGGAGTGAGTAAGGCAAGGATGTTAGTTATCCCTCACTGGCTGTCAAAAACTAACAAGGAAAAAAAAACTTTTTCTTTATAATTTAGGTTCAAGAGTGAAATCATTTTAAGAAATGAGTTATAAGAGAAAAAGCACAAAATATCATTTTTAAAAGTAAGTTCGACATTAAGAGAGAGCCTTCAGAAATGAAGGTCCAGTGAATCTGATTTTGTCTATGCAGTTTTGCTGTTAGGTTTGAGAGAGACATGAATAGTTTTAGAAAATTCTGATTGGGTAGACAGTTCTGGTCTACCTCTAAATGTCTTGGTAGAGGGTCGGTGAGAAGCCTTTCTGCTTTCCTCCACATGCCTAGCCTTCAGAATTAAGCTGGTCCCTCTGTTCAGGGTCTCTGCTGGGTACCTCTCCAGTGGGGTTTTAAGGTTTGCTGACCTGCTTCAAGAATTCCAGAGAGATGAGGAATCATTCTGCTCTATTTTGTTCTCCAATGCCCAGGTGTCATATTTTAGAATACAAGTTCAAAGCCCCATATAGCTTCATTCCTGCATAGCTACCCTCTGTAGCAGCTTCTTTTTTGCTTATCCATTTCCTTTTATCACTCAGTATTCTGTGGTCCTTATCTTGGTACTCAAAACTAACTGGAATTTATGCGATCATCTGACCTTAAAATCAAGATCCACTTCCCTCACTGTGCGGACTGGTAGAATTTACACGTATGCACCATCCCTACCAGATAAAAATCTACTCACTTTTTAGCTCCTAAGTAGTTTCATGAGAAAGGACACCTAAAGATGTATATAAACACACAATGATTGATTTATTTTCTTTGATGAAATTAAATACACTAACATTTTTAATCCTTTTCTCAACTTGTTGGTTAAGCCTTATCCCTAAAAGTTTTCTTTGTGGAAAGAAGTACAGACAGCGATGAATTATGAGGAGTGACCTGGCATGATTAAAGTCACCTAAAAGCAAAAGTGCTACGGGATGCAGACTTTCTTTTTTAAACAAGTAGTGCCATTGTTTGGAAGGCATTTTAAACACAGGATCAAATTGATTGAAAGAACAATAAGTTAGAGTCTCTCATGCAACATAATTTTACATAGTCCCTGAAAACATGCATAGTGCCTAACCAGAGGACTGTAAATAAGTAATTGGAAACAAAGTTATCTAGAGATAATTACACTTAAAAAGCAATTTAATGCATTTGAATAGACACGTACAAAGAAACCATAAGAAGGCTGTAGTAGTAAAGGGTCTGCAGAAAACCAGTAGGAATCAATGAATGTATATTTTAAAGAAAGCTATTAGGTTGGCTTATGAAACAAAGTCTGGGTAGTTTAACAATGGCTGTCTTCACATAAGAGAGGCTGAGAACAGAGATGTTGTCAGTCCACAAGGCTGGATGCTTTAGCAGTACCAATCAGGCATCAAATGCCCAGAGAACTCTTGGTCTTTAACTCACAGTGAAAGGCCAAAAGAGTTAGATTCTAATGTCAGGAAGGTGGCAGCAGGAGCAACATGGTAGATGAAATTCCAAACAGAGTAGATGGATTTGCCAATAAGAAATGAAGGGAAGCAGGAGAAAAAACAACAATTTCACTCCAGTCCTACCTTTGATGGGTCTGATATAGGAAGGCATCACCCCACTCAGGGGAATCTTCCCACTTCAGTTACTGTAAGCAAGAAAACCCTTTTCAGCAGGGTCAGATTAATCAAATCTGTATAATCCCTTACAAGTGTGCACAAGTCTAACCTCATAGTTGACCCCAGATCCAGTCAAGCTGACAACCAAGATTGACCATTGCAAAGGCAAAATACTGTCCTAAGTAGTCTAACATGTTCATTAGCATCTCCCTGTGGAGAAGGCCATAGCTAGCAGTGTGTCAAAAAAAGAATTGGCCAAGCTGTCTCAAGTACTGCCTAAGGAAATGTGACAGCAGGGAGGCATGAGTGGGAAGGAATGAGTGCTTCCAATTTCAACTTTGGGAAATAGAATAGGATACTCCAAAAGATGCTATTCTCAAATGCTGGATACTCTCTACCATGAAGGCATTGGAGGTCCTGAGAGCAAGAGCCTTCCAATGATCTTTTGTCCTCTTGTTGCCAGGCTTAACTTTTCTCCCAAAAGGAGTCACAGAAACCAGAATTCCTCTCCCACAAGGCAAGTTATAGAAATCTAGACCACCTGTCACTGACTGCAAATAATCCCAAGTCACTCTCTTTCCTGGAGATGCTCACTCCAGAGAGTTCGAGTCTCTCCAGGATGAAGGGAGGCTACATAGGAAGAGCAAGAAGTCCTTGAACAGACAGGCTTCTCTTGCAGTTACATCACACATAGCCAATGCTAAGTCTACAGGGCCATCCATTCTTTAATGGAGAGTTTCTCAGGAGTTTGTGAGTCTTCATTTCTGTAGGCTCTTGTTGACTATTGCAGTTCACAGGAAGGAGAGGAGAGGTAGTGTGAGAGAGATGTTGAGACAGACTGTCCTTTTCAGACCAAAGGTCATTCATAAGCTGACTACAGTAGATGGTTGGAGCCTGATAACAGAGTTTGAGGCCCAGACAAAGGAGATTTTCTTGCTTAAAGTGGGCATCTATAGCACAAAGAAGCAGGCTTAGTTAACATTGTCCTGTTCTACAGACCATACATGACTACACAACTGGAGACATAGGTGCAGTGAATATCACGGTGTCCTGTACTTCAGGTGACAGGGAAGTTGAGTTGTTTGTTCCTTGCCTGGCTCGCAGCCTTCTCTGCTCAGAACCTGAAGGGCCAGGGCACTCTAAAACTGTTGGCCATGACCCTATGCTGGCTGAATAAACATCACAGCTTTTCTCCTCTAAACAGCCTCATCCACATGTTGACTCCCAGAATGCATCACTGCTTTCAAAGCAACCTAGTGATTGCAATTCCCCTTGGATTTTCTTTATGAAAAAGGAAGATAGGGGGAAAGGTTCAGAAACTATTGCCAGTGATACGTTGACAAATCTTAATTCTGACATATAAATCCTTCTCTTGGGGACTAATTAGTGAGGCTCTGTCCCAGAGAGTAAAAAACTTTCATTTACAGAACTTTGGAAATGTTTTGCTGCATTAAGACTTTTCAATTACTATTTAATGTGCTGTGTTATGAACAAGTTATGTCAGAAACAAAGGCAAGCATGCTTGTGTTTTTCTAAGTATCAGAATTTAGCACACATTGATTCCTTTTTTCTCTTTCTTTCTTTCTTTCCTTCTTTCTTCCTTCCTTCCTTCCTTTCTTTCTCTTTTAGCTTTAATTTACCAAGTACCACTGATTTCACTTGGTAAACAGGCCCATTGGCAATCTCGAGACCACTCTGTCAAAAGAGGTGATAATCTAATAAGACACTTTGTTTCTTTCCCTTTGGCTGTTTGATTAATACAATAATGAACCAGGGAGAGTTAAAATCTCCTGAGGAATCCTATGCTGGGAAGGAGGGGAGACTGAGCAGTGATCCCAGTCAGCAGATGACATTACGTCCCATGAAGAGATTCCACACAGATCAGACAATCTATCACATCATCTTGTGGAACATACTCGTGGAGCCAAGACCAGGATGGACATGAGCAACAACCCTGGACCAGGACCACTTACTTCATATTCCTCTTGCCCTCTATCTAAGCTAAATCTCACGGTGAAGTTCTCTGTATAGGATTAGGGTCACTGGACTCGATTGTGTGCTCCTCTTTATACTATGGTCATTAAATAAATACCCAGTGTGTGTGTTTGTGTGTGTGTGTGTTTGTGTGTGTGTGTTTGATGCCCAGTAAATCCAAAGGATCAAAAACATGACATTTGACATACGGACTTAAGACAATCTCTTTAATTGCTTGATGCGCTAACAACAGAATAGGAGATGTCCTTACAAAGAACATCCTCCCTGTGATGCCATTTTTAAGCTAAATTCTTTGCTAATCCTTGAAGAGATTTGAGGTAGCTTGAGCGTGAACAGGTAACCAGAGTTGCTGTGAGATTGTGGGTCCCAGCTCCCTCCTCAGGATACTACAGTCTCTGCTTCCTCCCCCTTGATGTCCCCTGAGCTCTGGGATAGGGTGAAGGGTACCTGTTTTCTCACTGAGGGCTATGGACTCACCATCACGTCTCAGCACTTTGACGTCTACACCCTGGTCAACTATCCAAAGAAGCTTTTCCAACTGGCCGAGGTTAAGAGCAGCTTATCTTTCCTCTTTACAAACCACAGTAAGCTCTTATTTGCACTCTCTGGATAAGAGGTCAAGAATGTAGACCCACCCAGTCCAGACCCTAAGCAAAGGTAACAATTGAGCTGGCATTCTGAACGTCACCCAGATTCTCAGGTGTAGAGTTCTGTTCCCCTTTGTCTTCCCTGGTTTCTATCCTGCTTCATACCCACTACTTAGAGGTAGACCTGAGCCATTTTGGGTTCTGGGAAAACTTTAATTTGTTTTTCCAAAAACCTTAAAACCATTTGTTGACTTTTTGGAAAGATTTATTGCTTGTATACTTCTGCTTTAGCGCTCTTGAGGACCGAACTTCTGTGTCATGTCAGATCTCTTCTACTCTCTCGTTTGTCCTCACATCCTCCTCATGTCCCAGAGTCACAGAGGTGGAAATCCATTCCTTTCCCACTCTAGAGAGAAGAGAAGCAAGAAAACCTCCCTGCTTGTAAAACAGGAGTAGGGAAGTCAGGTGGAGTGGCTCACTCCGTTCATACTCTCAGACGATAGTGCTCAGGGGGCTGAGGGAGAAGAATTTTGAGAAGTTTAAGGCTAGCTTGGGTAGAATAGTTAGTTCCAGATCTGCCAGAGCTGCACAGTATGTCTCAATAACAAACACCCTAAAAATGAAAGGCCCAGAATCCATTCTTTGTCTCTGTTCCTGTTTTTCTCTGTCATTCTGGGTCTCTGTCTCTCTCTGTCTCTGTTTCTGTGTCTCTCTGTCTCTTTCTGTTTCTCTGTTTGTTTCTGTCTCTCTGTGTCTCTCCCTTCTTCTCGTTTTTCTCCTTTTTTCTTTCAGTAGACTTCTCTTTCTCTCCCGAAGTTAGAACTCCGAGCCTCCCTACAACAAGTTAAATAAATGTTTGGGGTTTTATTGCAAAGCTTTTCAAAGTATGTTAAACTCCAAGCAAGAATCTTAACTAAAAGTTAGAAAAAGCAAATAAAAATTATGGGTACCATCCCCTGAAGCATAAGAAATAGGAAATTCACCTAAAAGTTGAAAGATAAATCTCTCCAACATAGAGCATTTGTCTTTGATCAGTTGCTCCCTTATAGTTCCCTTTATCAAGATGATCTGGGAAAAAGAGTTTTTGAAATTTCTTTTAACAACTGTCACTCATTGGTTTACCAGAAAAGGGAAATTTTGGCTGGTTTTGATATTCTAGTATTTCACTATAAAGGCAAACAAGACCAGAGATGACTGTTTAGACATGATCAGACTTAGAACCAGGATAACCTTCCTCAGCCTTAATGATTAGAAAAGAAAAATCTAACTATAATTTCTAAGGGGAAGTTTGTGAGTTAATAGGAATGTCAATAATCTCATGGGTTTGAGCATACTTCATGCCCGTTGCATTCAACATTTCAACAGACAACTTGTCATGACCTGAAGAAGGTCTAACCTTCCAAAGTCTAACCCAAAAAGCTCAGGAGGGAGGGAACCATCAGAGCACCAATGAGAGAAATAGAGTATGTGATGTATTTATAAAAAGATAAAAGAGATAGAGTATGTTCTGTGGGTGTGTGGAGAGGTATGGAGGCAGGGGATGTCTCAGCAGGTCCATGCAGAGGCATCTCTTCCCCCTGAGAGACCAGTCACACATCATCGGTATAACATAGAATAGAGTTTATTCAGGGCATGGACAGGGGAGTCAGGAGGGTAGTAGAGGCAGAGAGAGAGAGAGGGGGGGGGGGGGGGGGGG
>NW_021620923.1:1823082-1829272 GCF_004785775.1 Grammomys surdaster
ACACACACACACACACACACACACACGCACGCACGCACGCACAGACACCACCAAGAAGGAAGTTGGGAGACTGGAGGGGAAGACCACACTGCAGAGCTCTGCTCCTTCCCTGTGGTGGTTGTTCCTTTGGACAATCTCTGCTGTTTGTTTTCTGTTTTTACAAGAATCTTAGGAGGCCCACTTGTGATCAAAATGTCAGCCTTCTTTTATGATTAGCCTAAATACTCAGAAAGCATATTTTTTTAAAATCAGCATGATTTTTGTTCACTCTTTAAGGATTATTAATGCAGCATATGTGGGGCAGTATTTGTGTGAGTCTACTTTGGGAGAAAGAGGGGGGAGGGAAGGGGGACGGGGAGGGGGAGGGGAGAGGGAGAGAGAGAGAGAGAGAGAGAGAGAGAGAGAGAGAGAGAGAGTAGAGAAGTAGAGGCCCACCATGACCTCGTGGAGAGAGGGGGAAGGGAAGGGGGAGGGGGGAAGGAGACAGAAGCTAGAGGCAAGAGATCAAGAGATCAAGAGAGAGGGGAGGGGGCAAGCAGCCCCTTTTATAGTGGGCCAGGCCTACCTGGCTGTTGCCAGGTAACTGTGGAGGTAACATGCTTCAAATCTTCAGATTGCAACACAGAACACAACACACAGAAACATGCACATTCCTTTATTTCAAGTAGTTTTTCAATTTCAGTTCAGGAGCTTTGTTATACATATTTTCAATGTAAAGTAAATTTTTCTCTTTTCATTAAGGTGTCTGAAATGAGCCTAGCTGGCACTAGAGCCCATAAAGTTCAAAACAAACAAGCTTTCTATACAACAAACGAAGAAATGAACAAGAACAAAACACTCAGGAGGGGCTGGAAAGATGGGTCAGCAGTTAAGAGCACTGGCTGCTCTTCCAGAGGACCCAGGTTCAATTCTCAGCACCCACATGACAAGTCACAGCTGCCTGTGGCTGCAGTTCCAGGGGATCTGGCACAGACATATATTCAGGCAAAACACCATACACATAAGATAAAAGTAAGTACATCTTTTTAAAAGATGTAGGATGTTGATTTTGGCAAGATGCAGAGTATGCAGTACCAACCACCAACCAGCCTGGGAGTCCTCTAACATTTGGCCCCATCTTACATTCCAGGCCAGGACTCTCCAGCCTTTGATCAGCTTTCTTTTTTAGCCCTTGCTCTTTAGTTTCACAAATTATTCACACTTGCTACTTTTGGTTCTTCCTTTCATCTTTCTAGCCCATTGTTCCTTCTATCCACTAGCTAGTGTTTACTGAATTATTCATTCACATGGGCGACTCCCTAAGGCACAATGCTCTCCCAGTTCTGTTTTCTTTAACTGAAAGCCAGAGAGATAACACACAAGTTTGCCATAGGTCACCTGGTCCTGAGCTGTTTTTGAGATCTCCAGTGTTCTACACGAAATAAAAAGACTTTGAGGAATCCATGGTTACTATTTGAAGTGTTTCTAGGTTTATGAAAACTGATTTAAAAAATTATTATAAAGATATCAAGTGTCCCAGGTAGTGGTCACAAAGAAGAACAGCTACAAAATTTCGAGAAATAATTTGGAATATTGAAGCCACATGGCTTAATGAGAAGCAGTATTAATGATCTTCAAGAGTTAATTCTAGGAAGAGACTAAAACCTTGAATCATAGGCCCAGACAGTTTGTGACTTTCCCAAATAGGCATCTTATATATTGAAAGCCTGGGACAACAGAGTAAACACTATGCCAGACGTTTTAGCTATTGCATCATTGCTTTCCTACAACTGCAGATGCTACCGTTCCTGCTTTGCACTGATGGCTAGGGTGACCGATATGCTGAAAACCAGGCACCATGGATTGCACACGCCTTACACATCCACTCTGTTACACTGTCTCATCTAGATATAACTACAGTCACCGTAAATTCTTTTTCTTTTTCCTTCTTAAAATTATTTTTTATAACTGAGTCTGGTACATGCGTCTGTGATTTCAACCCACAGGGCTTGAGGCATGAAGACTGTCAGAGTCTAGCATGGACTGCAAAGGAAGTTCCACACAGGGCCAATCTGGGCTATCTAATGATCCCTTGTCTAAAACAGGAAAAAGAAAAGAAAGAAAAAACCTTGAGCAAAATTGTACAGTTTCTTTGTAGGTCATTACGTCTTCTCCCTAGTTCTTTCTTTAATCAAGTTAAAATACATACCATGTCCTAATACTTTCAAAGGGGAGGAAAAAATAAGTTTTCCTTACCCATCTATGTTGGTTGATCTTTGTCAAGCTGACTGAATTTGTAATCACCTACAAGACACACCTTGGGGCATGTGGGAGACTGTAAGGAAGTTTAACTCCTTAAGGAAAGAAGCATCCTATGGGTGTAGAAAGGAGACAGAGAAAGCAAGTTGAGCACCAACATTTAGCTCTCCCTGCTACCAAGAACACAACTTAACCAGAAACTTCCTGTTCCATCCACCATCTCCAGCCCTCCTCTTTTCTTGAAACAGGGAGGCATATTTATATATATCCCGAACCTGCTTTTGTCAGATTACTATTATTATTATTATTTATAGTGATGAGAAACAACACTACTATAACATCCTAGGTTCATGGCTAAGTTCTCTATGAGAAGAGTTAGAGAAAGATCTAAAGGGAAAGCAAATTACAATTGTCCATGACTCTGTGAGAATAAGTGTTTTACTTAGGGTTACTATTGCTGCAATTAAATACCATAACCAAAATTTACTTGTGGTGAAGTAGCTTACTTTTTTCACAGTCCAGCATCAAACACAGTGAAGGCCAGAACTCAAATAGGGCAGGAACCTGGAGCTAAGGGCTGATGCAGAGGGGTGCTGCTTACTGACTTGCTCCTTCTGGCTTACACACCCTTCTTTCTGCTGCAACGTAGGACCATCAGGGACTCACAATGGACTGGGCCTCCCCCATCAATCACTAATTAAGAAAATGTCTTACAGCTGGATCTTACTATTTTTTGAGGTATTCTCCTTTCAGATAACGCCAGCTAATGTCAAGGTGACAAAAAAACAAGCCAAGACAATAAAGAAAACGTGATGCAGTCTATCAGTAGATAGGAGAAACGTATAGTAATAGACATATTTGATAGGCTCAAGGAGTATGACGTAAGGATTGAAAATGAAATCTGAGAGAAACTTAGAAAGATCTGCCTACTATGCTTCTAACATTCCTGTCTTCAGAAACAGGCAATTCTTTTCTCTGGGTTCATGGAGTGTACTTTCCATATGAAGGTCATATGACTCTCTTTGATAGCTTCCAGGAAGGAGAGTTGGGACAAGTGAGTGTGACCTTTGTCAAGTCAATGCAGTGCATTGCTGGTGCTGTATTTGGCGGCAGTATCTCCTAGAACCCATGACTTGATAGCTATCTTGCTCAGTTCTCCTTACCAAAGTTATAAAGGTAAACGTATACTCGGGAACTTTACAGAACATAAAGTTGAACACGTTACCTAGCAGTTGAGGGTTAAGTAATATCTTCATACGATTAGATGATTCTTATTAAGACATGCATGGGACTCAAGGAAGAGATAATGGCCTGGGTCAAAAGTTTTCTGCACTATGGGTGTGGTGTTTGAAGGTTAATATTCTCTGTGTGATGTGAGTTTAGCCTTTCTAGATTGATGAAATGTAAGTAAGCAAATAATTGAGTTTCTAATTGCAGAAGCCTTTAATTAGATATATGAACTTCATAAAAAAACTAAAGAGGGAAAACAGTTTTAAGGTAAAAACAAAGAGGCAGAAGAGGGAAAATGCTGAGACAATAAGGCTGTGTCTTCAGCTCACTGTGTCAAAGCATCATACTGTGAGGTATCATGTCTCAATGATTAACAAGACAGAAGAATAACAAATCAATTTAACCAACTGCATGTGTGTGTGTGTGTGTGTGTGTGTATGTGTGTATGTGTCTGCGTGGTGTGTGTATAAGTGTGTATGACTGTGTGTGAGTGTGTGTGTGAGAGAGAGTGTGTTTGTATGTGGAGTATGTGTGTATGTGTGTCTGTGTGTGTGTTAGTGTGTGTGCATGTATGTGTGTGAGGTGTTGTGTGCATATGTGTATAAGTGTGTGTGTATGACTGTGTGTGTGTGTGTGTGTGGAGTGTGTCTGTGAGTGTGAATGTGTATAAGAGTGTGTGTGGGTACGTGAATGTGTATGTGAGTGTGTATGAGTGTGTGTGTCACCAGAGCCTTCAGAAATGAAGACCTGAAGAAAGGTATCTATCTTTCATGAATAAGTTCAATGAGACATGGACAGCCATAGAGTCCTGATAAAGGACATGACACCTTTGTTACTTCTGTCACCACAATAACTAAAAATCCACCAAGAGGCTTCAGAGTTTAAGAGAGAAAGGCTTTATTTTGCGTCCTGGTTGAAGAAAATTCACTTGTATGTCTATCTCTTATGAGCATTTGATGATTCGGAGTGGGGGGTGGGGGTGGGAGGGATAAGGAGAGGGGCTGTCCCCAAGGTGTTATTCCTACTGCCCCACTGCAGACTAATTCTCTTTAATTACCTAATCTCTTTAACAATTCAGCTTTGTCTGCATCTGCTTTGTCCACAACTTTAAATTCATTCTGATTTTCTTCACTAGAATGCACAGCATTGTAGCACTCTGCTGCAATTTTCTGTTCAGAATTCTTACTGTAAAAATGACAGAATTCTTGATATATATGTGTTCTCTGATGGGGTGAATATTGTCTTTCTCAGACTTCTGACTACATTGACAGCTAAGCTTTCACAGATGTAATCTGTTACCTCATTACCCAAACTCAGTTTCCATTGATGAAATGCTTCATATTTCCTCTTCTTGCTATGCCACTGTCCTAAAATTAACTCTAATAAAACATCCCACTGTACCATCCAATAAAGGCTCATCTTAACGACTGATTATGTTAACTCTTGCTGTTATCTCTTTTGTAAACTTATAAGCTACAGGAAACCCACTCAGATCTACCTCTCATGGACCAAATAGGCTCCATCCAGATAAGTACATCTGCCTAAAGTCCCCACTTACTATCTATTCCAAAGGGTGGGAATCCTCTGGGTTTCAAATGTACATTTTAAGAAAAAAATTTTCTTAAACAAACTTAATCTAATAATGTATTTCAATATCTTGCCAAATCCAGACACTTACTACGTCTAGGACAGCTTCAAAGATGCAACCTCCCCAAATTTTCGGTCACAGACACAGACGCTTCTTCTGGACCTGTTTCTTCTGACCTATCCTTAGATGGCTCCACAAACCCTGGACAGCAGGAAACAGCCAACTCTCCTAAGACTGGAAAAGTTAGAAAATTCAGGTAAATTTCATCCTGGTATCAAAGTCCCATTCTTACAAATCAGACATGAATGTAACGATAATAAATGATAAATACATAAAAGAGAGAACTTAAATGAACTTAAACTTAAAAGGAAACATTTGACATTCAAGTCTGGAACAAGGAACATGTCTGTGTTTGAGTCCCAGCCAATCGTATGGACTGATACAGGCACAGCCCCTCCCTGAGCATCTTTGTCCTTAAGTTACTATGTTTTATGTCCTTAAGTTACTATGTCCTTAAGTTACTATATTTTAAATGATATCTCAAGATGCTTTATAAATAAGCTGCTAACTTCCATGTATCATGTGAAAAAGGGATGAATGTGCTGTAACTTTCTAATTTTACATTTCCTGTCTTAAACCTTTTGCCTTATAAAAGGAAATAGGAACTAGTACATGTTTTAATCCTATTTTCTTGTCATTTTTATTTCTTTGAGAAAATTTTAAATAAGTGATAAACAGAAAGAGTAGAGGCAGGAGGAGTCAAGAGTAACAGGAATTATCTGGCCCAGGCTGTTAGCAGAGGAGTTGTTACCTAAACTTGTGAATTTCCTTTGACAACCCTGCCCCACTGCTATACAACCAAGGAGAAGGGATATCACGTTTCTGGCACATAAAGTAAAACCTGAGAACCAGTGACTTGATGTGTGTACTCTTCACAGTTGAAGAATGTGTACCACTTTGGTTTAGTTTGATACTAAACATATAGTTGAGGGGTTTTGCTTACGATCCTCCCAAGTCAAACCTCTCTCTCTCCCTCCCTCCCTCCCCCCCTCCCACCCTCGCGCACGCTCTGCCACTCTCGCGCGCACACACACCCAGCCACAGCCACTAAGACTTTACTTTACACACACCCAA
>NW_021620923.1:1829672-1915067 GCF_004785775.1 Grammomys surdaster
CACACACACACACACACACACACACACACACACACACACACACACAGTTAGAATATATGCTATTGCTGAAGCCTCTGTTAAGTCCATGTATTTTCAAATCTTCTTTTTCCCCGTTTCCATGTTTATGGGTTTTCTATTCACCAGAGGTATTTAAGTAATTCTGGTTATTGCTGTGTAACAAATGATCCCAATGTTGGTGACTTAAAACATCCTTAATTTTTAATTTACAGGCTCATGGATTCTGTTGGTCAGAAAAGCACAGCTGGGATGGCTTGTCTTGTGACATCTTAATGGTTCCTTCATTAAGTTCGAGCCCTTGGGGAAAGTTGTAAATGACTGGGATGCCTCAGAGAGCTGAGACTTGATTCTTGTAACAAGCATAAAGCTGAGCTGTGCTGAACTGACCCCTACCAGACCTTTTAGGTGGTTAGGCTTCTTACAGTTCAGCAGCTTGGTTCAAATGGCAAGCTTCTGCAAAATGAACATACAAAGAAATATAAGAGGAAACTGCACTGATTTTAAAGCACCTCACATTAATAACACCTCTGTATTAGTCCTTATCAGGAAGCAAAGGGATGGGCTACTGACCTTGCTTCTGATGAAGAAAATGCCCAAATCTTTATAGTCATTATAGAATTACTATATAAACCATATACTGAGGTTAAATGTAGTATGAAGACGAATACTAAAAGTATGTATAGGAATTTGTGTGTATCTTATTGTTTGCTTGGTACTTTCTCATCATCCACTCTCTTCAACAAGCAGTACATATACTTCAAGATTTACAGACCAGTACTGTAGTAGAGGATCCCATATGACTTACAGAGAAACTTTAAGCCAACAGTGTATTATATTTCTCTAGACAGAATTAGTCCTGGCAAGACCATGGAGGACATTTAGATCATAGACTTAGGAGAGCTTCTCTTACTTTTGACTCTTGACTTCTGAATGCTAGAGTCCTGATGTTCTGCCATTGCCATTGGACTTACTTGAGAAAATAATATGAGATCAGGAGTGAACTAGAGTAGAGATTTATATCCAAGGGGCATCACAGCCTTGATGACACTATGTCTGCACAGAACCCTGTTAGGACATTTTGCTTTTGTTGCTTCATGACTCCGCACATTTCTTCCTTCCTTCCTTCCTTCCTTCCTTCCTTCCTTCCTTCCTTTCTTTCTTTCTTTCTCTCTTTCTTTCTTTCTTTCTTTCTTTCTTTCTTTCTTTCTTTCTTTCTTTCTTTCTTTTTAAACGGATTTATTTTATTTTTAATGAGGAATACATGAATGTGTCTGGGTGTGTGGATCTCTGCACATGTGAGTGCAGGTGCTGACAGAATCCAGTAGAAAGGTCTGATCCCCTGGAGTTGGAGTCACAGGTTGTTGTGAACGACTTGATAGAGGTGTTGGGAACTGAACCTGGGTTCTCTGCAAGAGTAGTATGCAGTCTTAACCCTCTTACCCTCTGAGCCATCTCTCCAGCCCCCTTCATACACTTATTTATTGTCAGGAAACATTAAGCATAAAATTGGGTGTTTTGTGTTTGAAACTTGTCCTTTGAAGTATCACTATGATGGCTACTCTTGATTTTCAACTTGACTACATCTATAATGAACTAAAACGTAAATGACTGGATATGCCCTTGAAGGATTTTTCTTAATTAAATCATTTGAAGTGGGAAGACCTAATTGTAACCTGGATCTTTTGAGGTGGGAAGATCCACCTTAAATCTGGCCCACACCTTCTGGTGACATCCTATATAAAGGACATAGAAGAAAGAAGCTCTTTCCCTGCTTTCCCTTGGTCTTGATTGTAAGTTCATTGTTTCACCAGCATTAGAATTTAGTTCTTCCAGATTATGGCATATGATGGAAACAGGATGAGCCATTCAGCTTTGTGGAATGAATTCTTGGGGTTTCCATTGGTAGACAGTCATTACCCAAGTAGCTGGACCACAGCCTGTAAGCCAGCCTAATACAATCCCATGTGACTGTTCTGTTCAACTCTGTCCCTTTAGATATTGCTGACTAATAAGAACTGAGATCCATCATCTAAATAAAAGAAATTAAATATAAAGGACTTTAATTCAAACTCAGATGAACAAGATTTCAATTTTTTTTTTTTTAGTTTAACTATGATGAAGTCTGATCAATAAGAACAAGGACTAACCCAAGTCACGCTTATCAAATGTTCCTTTTTTCATTGGATATTTCATATATTTACATTTCAAATGTTATCCCCTTTCCTGGTTTCCCCTCTGCAAACTCCCTATCTCATCCCTCCTCCCCCTGCTTCTATGAGGGTGCTCCCCAACCCACCTATCCACTCAATCTCACCACCCTAGCATTCCTCTGCACTGGGGCATTCCTCTACAATGAGGCTCAAATGTTCTTAATGAATACTATCTTGGTTCATTTACATGCACTTTAATTTTTAAGTGCAACATAGCTGTTTTTTTTTAAGTTTTTGGTAAGGGAACACATTTATAAGAATCTCAAACATCCTTTGTTATAAATGAATTGATGACTTCCTTTTCTGCCTTCATGATTCAGGCAAAACAAACCCTAGGTCGCCAATCAGTTTACAAATGCTCACTTTTGCTGTGTGAATACCTCTATCTCTCCGTTGTGCTTGTGCCTCCAATACACAGCGAGCACTTTTTGAGATGTTCTCCCCCAATCCAAAGACCATTCCCTGGAGTGCTGAATCACTGAATGGATGCCCAGATGGAAATCAGAGTAAAGAGAATGAGTAAAAGTTATTGAGTAATTTAATCAAGCTCTCCTGATTGTGTAGTATTTGTTAGGATGGTCTGGTAAACATATTTTTGGCATCATATTATATAGTAGAATAAGAAATAGAGTTTATTCAAAATGATTGTTTAATTATGCATACTTGAAATATGTGAGACCTAATTAACAACTGTTGATATTAAATCATCCAGATAAAATACATGACGGTGAATGTATGCTAATCGTATGCAGAGTCTAACACTATTAGTTTTAGCAATGTATTATTTTTACTTTTGATTTATTTCCTCCCTCAAAGATTTCATGGACTCAGTTGGTAAAATTTAATTATAAAGATCTTACCTTATTTTTTAAAAGACAGGTATTTTAAAAAGGTTAGATGTTCTTTAAAATATTTTTCTTCACCATGAAAGAGGCACTCCTAGGACCAACAGCCTTGCTGGAGAAAGAAGAGCAATTCTACTGTGTGGCGGCCGTGGTCAATTTTAGGATCATTCAACAAGTTCTTGGCAGTGGTGCTGGAACAGACCATTTGGCCTAGTACTCATAGACACGGGGATCTCAACCTGCTCTACATTTGAAGTTTCAAAGCCAGCCAGTCTCTGCTTCAAACAAACAAACAAACAAGCAAATGGATGAATAAGAAAATAAAGATTAAATGACAGCTGGTCTATAGGAGTGAAATTAATTTTAAGACAATGCTGTAGATGTAGAATGTAGATAAATACGCCGCTGTGATATGTAAGAATTGGTATTTACAATTTCTTATTCGAGAAAGGGGTCTTTTGATGTTAAACAGCATTTTAGAAGTTTGCATTTATGTAAAATTGAGATATGGCATACTTTTAAATAGTTGCCCACAGCACCTTTCGAATTGTCTTTTCTCCCACTCTGAACAGAAGGCCTCCTCCCTTTCACAATTTGATTTCAACTAATTGAAGAATGAAAGTTGGGCATTGTTTTAATGTTTATTAACTTGCTTCTTATCCCCAAGGGGCAGCTTTAATTTCAACAAAGAGCACTCCATTTGAATTAGGATTCACATTTGTACTCCATTTAAATTTCTCCACTGCTCATTTCAGCAAATTTCAAATATGGTTCCCCTATTTGTCAAGAGCAATTGAGACTATACACACCTTCCCAATTTTGGCCCAAATTCAATATGATTATATATGCAATCGAATTAGGCTCATAACGAATGACTCATTTTTTTTTCAGTAATTTATTTATTCACAATTCAATTCTTGTGGTGTTCCCCCAAGGTAGCTATTCCAAAATAGCCTTTCCTCTCCTTGTCTATACTGAACTCTTACATCATTTTATATTATTACTTTGAAAAGGAAAACTTACACAAAAAATCCATTAAGTTCATTAACCCTTTTATTGCCTTCCTACCAAAACCACACACACAATCTCCTACAGACAAGAGGAGCATTTTTGAGAGATTTTAAAAATGATTTATGAATAACTGCCATGCTATGATCAACAAGCACAAGATAAGATGATAAAAATATTTACCAGATAAAATTTTATATAGAAATTTTAATAAAAATACACATTATAGGAAGAAATACAGTGGGTGAGTTTCAGAGAGAGAATTTATGAACTGAATGGGAAATATTAAAGAATATATTCATAGATATATAATATAAATATTCATATACATATATGCATTCATTAATGATTTGTTTTTAAAAAGGCTATGAATTTGGCAGAGAGTGGGAAGGGCCAATGGGGAGGTTTGAAGGGATGAACGAAAATGGAGAGTGTAATTAAATTATAATCTCAAATATTAAAATAAAAAAGAGATGTTAGTTACTTGCACTGTCTCCAGCTGTCATTTGCAGGAGGGTTCTATTTAAATAGATAAGATGTGAGCAGTTCTTTTTCTTGTTTAGGTAGCAAACTTTCTAAGAGCATTCTTCCTTACTGAGACTGGCCATTTAGTGTGAGGCTTTAGGGTTAGGCTTTAGTTTTTGCTACATGGCATTGCAAGTCACTGAGCTTGGCTCCATACCAGCTGAGTCTCATTGTTAGAGAATGGGAGTGGGGTTCTATTTCTTTCTGGCTTCAAACTTCTGGCCTTTTTGTCCCTCTTATAACCTCTCTAAAGAATAGGTAGGTAACATGGTGGATATAGATTACTTAAATCAGTAGTTAAGATATATTTATTTAGTAGCAATGAAAGTAATTTTATGGTTGGAATTACCAAAACATTAGCAATCGTATTAACGAGTTGTAGCATTGGAAAGGTTGAGATCCACTGATTGAATCTACCCAAAATTAGGACAGGGCTGTCAACACCAAATCAGGAAGCACAAATCAGTTATTTGGTACAAAATGTCGCTCAATATGGTCCCCTAGCAAAGGTTTCACATTCCTTCCTTTCTTCTGCCATCCCTGCTTTCTCTTTCTCTTCCAGGACTGAAGACAGAAACCAGGACCTTGTGCATTCTAGGCATTCATTTTAACTTTGAGGTACATCCCATGTCTTGGCCTTTGAGATAGTCATGCCCTTATAGCTCAGGATGGCCTTACTATGTGGCCTATCTTCCTGCCTGTGTCTCTTGGACGCTGGGATTATAGTGTGCACCATCATGCCAGACCTCAAGCAGCTCTTAGTTATGAATTCCGAAGTTCCCAGCTTCAGGTTTATGGGGTGACACTGGCTTCTAACTAGACTTGAATTCAGTTCTGCTGTCACTGTCCCCATGGGCTAGTGTCAGGCACCAGGGCAGGTTTACATTGTAAGGAAGGTCCTCTAAACTGTTGGAAGCCCTGCAATGAAGGACAGAGAAAACAGTTACAGAAGTCAAACTGGGAACAGACATTGATCCTTCAGCTATTTCCAAAGAGTTCTGTTTTTCCAAAGCTGTAAAGCTTACAGCTTTATTTGATGAGGAATTTCTGAGTGTTCCAAGATTATTAGCCTATACCTGGAGCTCCTGAACTCTCAAAAACTAAACTTATTATTTGCTATAAAAATTTGCCACAGGGCCTTGTAAGAAAGCTCAGTGGCTAAGAGCACATTCTACTTGTATAGAAGACAGGTTCAGGTCCACTCACTCACAATGGACAGCTCTCAACTGCCTATAATTCCAGCTCAAGGGGAGCTGATGCTGTCTACTGTACTCTACAACAACTGTATATACACATACACACACTTCAAAACAGTTATCTTTTAAAATGTGTCAGATATAGAGTAAATTAGTAAGCAACAAAAATGGACTTCTCATAGGTTAGAAGTTTAAGATTAAGATGCCAGTGTGGTTGGGATTTTGTAAACTCCCCCTTAGAGGGACACAAACCACTGACATCTCATTGTATCATGTCAGGACAATGAAAAGAGAGCTTTTTGTTGTTGTTGTTTTCACATTCTGAAGGTTCCACATTTGTGAGCTTCTCACTCTAAGGCCTCATCCCCTCACACCAGCACAATGTAGGCTAATATTTTAATGTGAAATTGAAAGGAGAAACTTTCCATCCATGACAGTAGACAAATCTACGTATTGAGAGACCAAGAAGGCAAGAAATGTGTATACTTCACTAAAGTTATGATTTATGTTAGGGCTTTAATTTACATGACACTGTGATAATGCTTCCGGGATAGACTTGTAGAACAAAGGACTTGTTTATGCCAGTCTCAATTTAAATTGAATTTTGTACTATTCTGAGGGCTTTAGTAACTTGACATGCCTAATATGTAGTGTGTGTTTAGGTTTTAAAAAGAACTTCTCTGTAGATAATTCTGTTTAAAGAATACATAGTACACTTTGTAGCTTTGTTATAAAGTGCCCAATTGCAGTGATTCTAAGATTAACCTTCCTTGCTGTTCCTATGCCTTTCTGATTTATGTCAATGATGATCCTCTTCTAAAAATGTTCAGAATATTAAGATAATTAAAACTCAAGACATATATTGTTGAAAATAGCTTGTAAGAGCTAGGCCAGTGTGAAAATAAATGACTAATTTCAGAGTGAGTGTTCCTAAATTTTATTCTAAAAATAAAAAGGTAAATTGATGATTGCTTGATTTTTTTAATACCATGTTCACATACTTTTAATAATCCTGCCAACAGTAGGTAGGTGCTGTTTTGAATTCACTGTGACAGTCATATCTTTTAAAAAACCTATCTCCTTTTGGTACCTTCTTCCCATGTGTTCTGATCACCATCACTCAGGAGTTGAATATTTGGGTGTGAAAGTCGCCTACATCAATGAGACACGAGAACAGTATTCAGACTCATCTCCTTCAGAAGATTCTGCAAGTTTCAACGAAGAGCAAGGGAGCCTCCCTAGGGGAACATGTTTGCCCACTTCCAAGAACTTACATTGACCTTTCTCCTACTCTCTGGATTAAGTCTCAAATAAACCCCTTGTGTCCAACTCTGTCTCAGGCACTGTGGGGAAACACCAACCCAAAACAGTCATTTTTGATGCTTCCCTGATTCTCTTGGGTATGTGTAAATTCTCCAAGTAATCTCTCTGTGAAACAATTTAAAAATAATGAAGGTGTAAGAGTTGTGCACTTCTAAAGTTAGCGATCACTTAGCCAAAGGAAAACCACGGGGGTTAGGATTCCCCGGCTTAGTACAGACATTAATGTCACACTTGTACCATTTTCTAGAAAGGCAACTACTAACTGGGCAATCCTATTTAATTTCCTTATGCAGGTGCTCCTTAACTGCCCCATATTCCTGATGCTTCATTTATCAACCAGGCAAGTGAGAGTTCTCCCTCCTTTATGAGGCATTTTGAACTGTAAGCAGGGAAAACTGCCACATAAGGGTTACTGAAAGGGATGGCTACACACTGAGGATTGTAAAATTCATCCCAGCCTCAGATATATCACAACAAAACTGACACTTATTTCGTGGAGTAGGAGTTATCAAATTCTTTTTAGATTATTAGTCTTCCTTCTTTGAAGTGTAAGAGTCTTCCATCCATTTCTACTAACATCCATCTCTCATAGGGCAACTGGTTCAGGGCCACAAACATCCAAATCTCAGATTTCTCCAGATCCCAAACATGGAAGAGCAAATAAACTCTGACTCTCATCTTCCCACACCGCTCTATGTCAGCGTAATCTCATACATCAGGGAGGTTCAATGGGGATGGGCACAGCACAGATGGAGATTAAGAGTTAAGAAACCAGGTGGTGGTGGTGACACGTGCCTTTAATCCCAGTACTTGAGAGACAGAGGCAGGCAGATCTTTGTGAGTTGGAGGCTAGCCTGGTCTACAGAGTGTGTTCCAAGACAGCTAGGTCTACACAGAGAAACCCAGTTTCAAAAAACAAAACAAACAAAGCCCCAAGAGTTGACAAATGCAGACCACTGATAACTTGACAACAGTGATGTTCAAGGCCTCTACATCTTGATATCCCAAGTTTTCCTCACATAGAGCCAGCCTCTGGCATTTAGATGCTACCCTGTGGAGAACGAAAGAAAAAAAAATCCACAGCACATTTGAAATTTTCAAGAAAGCCAGATATGACCCAACTCACCTGGGGCAATCATTCAGAGAGAAATATCCTTTTTGGAAGGAAGAGAGGCTCACTAAGCTTGTGACGATTACAAGATTCACAGGGTCATTTTCTCAGGATGTATGTGTACACAGCAAACAACTGCTGGGGATAAGACACTGACTGGGGCAGCTGCTAATGATGTATATGCAATTCAAGTGATGCAGCTTTTTTGAGTCATTGCCCATGGTGGGGTGATTTAGCTGGATTTGAGTCACCCTAACTTCTAGAAGTAACTTCTTCCCTCCCCCAAAATGTGTAGGTTCACTAAACTGGACTTGTATGGTGTCACTTGATTCATCTGTTGTGGTACTGTCTGTGGTAGATGGATGAACAAATGTTTGCTCACATCTGTCCAGGAAAAGTCCCATACAGGTCAAGATTGCATTTTTTTTTTTTTGCTACAATGTACAACAGCAGCCCCCAATAAACACTAAATCCATTTATTGAGAACTCAAGTGACATGTCTGTATTATCGACTGTATGAAGAAAATACCAGAAATACAACGCCAGCGATTCATTTACTTCCCTTTCATCCAAAAGCAAAGAAACGAACAAGAACACCAAGCATTTATTCCACAATGGGATAATTTCACAGTGAGTTTTACTTACCAGAGATGGAAGTACCCCTGTCCTTACACCACACTTATGCTTTTACTTTCATGCAAATGTTTAGGAACAAATCGGGGATGAAAAATGGAGACTGCATGTGTAGTGAATTTCAGTCCATAAATATAACAATAGCTTATGTCGTTGTGGAGTTTACAGAGTCCAAATGGATACATCAACTCACTGAATCATGACAACAGCTCCATGAGGTAGGTATTACTGACTTTACAGGTGAAGTACCTGAGACTTAGAGGTTAAGTAACATGTCCAAGGAAATACAGCCATGACAAAACTAATTCCCATTTTGTCCAGGCCCTCTGACATACAGATTTTGTGTGTGAACTGCAGCATGTAATATAAAAGAGACAGTAGCTTATTAGTAGTTCACCCACCTAGAAAAAGAAAAGTCAGTCCATTACATATGTCCCCCCAGTGATTTGGTTTTTTTTTTTTAAAAAAAAAAATAGCTTAGAAGCTAGGTCTGTTTATCTATCAAGTGGATGTTGATAATTACATCATTTTTATAAAATTAAATTACAAATTAAGCCCTTCGTTGTTCCATTTCTTTTCTTCAGCTTTTCAAATTATGGTAAACACAAAAATTTAGGTAAAAGAAAAAATACATATCATAGGGTGGGTGTTGGGGGGTCTAAGCTCCAGGATATTCTGTTGACCTTGACATTTCCAAGACATGGTACCCATCTCATCCATCCAAGTGAAATTCTGCAGTATGGTGATTTAATTGATCATAATGTGCAACCTGGTATATCAGTGCTAGGCCAAATTTTCTGACAAGCAATGGGATTTATAAACTTTCTTACTGACAGAACATAGGTGGTTCAGACTTGACAAATAAGGTTTATTGTAGTTGCATCCTGACTATTTTAGAAATAGGCTAACTGAAATTCAGATACACATACAGAAACTAACACAGCACGCCTTTCAGAGTTAGTCTCTGACCACACAGCTAAGTTCAACTCGAGAATCAACTCCCACTTATTTCAGACAATTGAAAATGAGAATTTTTGCTTAGTAGTAGAACCTGGATGCTCATTAAGAAAACTGAGAATGCCTTCTTTTTCATAATGTAGTGGTGAAATGTTAAGACAAAACGACTTTGTGATTTAATGGAATAAATCTGATAATCATACAATGAAAAAAATCAACACAAGGAAGGATGATGTATTTGAGAACATTTTTAATAAATAATATGACAAAATTACTTTTTTGATTATTGAATTTTCAGTATGCAAAAGTATGGCTAAAAATAAGAGGTTTCTTACATGAACATAATGAAAACATTAATCACGTGGATTGTTCCCTTAGAAGTGCACATCCTTTCTATGGGACATGGGGCTTCTTCAAATCATCTAAATGAATACACTTAGTTTTTGGTGAATACCAGCCTTTTGTTTTTATTTATTTTTTTTTGTGGTTCGATTTTGTTTGGCTTTGTGGGGTCAGGCCTGATACCTATGCATGACTAAAGGTTCATTTTGTTTACTTCAATAGCACCAATTATAAAGTCGATGAAATTCGTAAAATGTCAAAAAAAAATCACAGAAATCTACAGTCACAGAGCATCACTTGGCAATTCCAAGTTGGAATGCCTCTCATGAGCTTCTAAGGAAATCTTGTAAGATTCAACATTGGCCACAACAATCTTAAAACAACTTTTTTTTTCTTTAAGTCCAGGAAAAATTGGAACCATTTGGTTCACAGCACACGATAAAGTCAGTATATGACCTCGCCAGCTGTCACCATTCAAATATTGCAAATACAAACACAGAGCATTAACAAAACAGGCTAAAAACACTTCTCAACAGTTTCTTCAATAAGTCAAAAAAGGTTAATAGTTACAATGGTTTACAAATAAAGTTTAGTGATTGTGCTTTTAAAACCAAAAAAAAAAAGATTAAAAACAGTGCATTACAAAAACAAACAAACAAAAAAAATCAAACAAACCTCCTTAAGTGGCACTTCTGAAAGTTGAACTGACACTACCAGAAGAAATTTATGCCAGTTAAGATAGAGATGTCCTTACTCAATTGGTCATTAAAAACATCCATTTGCTTGTAATATGCATTTGTAGTTGCTTTTTGATTGAAAAATAGAACAAGATTTTTGCTAGGTTTACTTCTCACAATGACTAGACAACCAGAGGTCCAACTGGCTTAGCCCTACTTATCCAAAAGTACATTTCCAAGAATATATTTCAATGATTGAAATAAAGACAAAATAAAGTACCACAGGAGTTGCAAAGAGTATATATTTACAATGTGTCTAGCCCAATCAAATTAACTGTAGTTCTGTATGTGATAGATTTTTAGTTTATCCCAGCAAAGGGTGGTATGAAAGACTGATTCTAAAATCATGTAAAATGAAGTATGCTTTACTTGGCATTAGCAGTTGGTCATAGAACGACTATGCTTTGAGAGCCCTTGGCATGAGGTTGAGTCATCACCTTTGTATCTTTGATCAATATTTTGCTATCAATTAGCTTGATATATAAGCAGTGTAATGCCATATCTCAGGGGCAAATCACAAAAAGAATTGGTCTGTTCTTTCTCGCTGGCTGATGGCTGAAGCAAGCATTCAAGACACTTCCAATGTTGGAAGTCAAGTATAACAGCTGCAACAGCGATGCGGCATGGGGAGGTTCATTAAGGGTTAGGCAATCAATCAGCAACACTAAAAACCCAAGAAACTTTTAAAAAATGTTATCCCAATAGGAGGAATAAAAACGACAATATGTCCATTCTGATTGCACTGAACATTTCATCTGGTATTGTGTGTCATCAGACGTGAGGCCTCTTGAGTGATGGTTTTTTTCACATTAGCATCGTAAGCTTCTCTGGTTGTTTTCAACTTTCAGTTTCCTGTAAGAGATGAAATTGTTTAGTCTGAAAGCAAATCCAAAGATAACTGTCTTATGTTTACTTATAGTCATTGACTATGAGTGTTTTCTTCATTAATTGGTTGGCATTAGTATTCATCACAACTAATTCATTTCTCAACTTCAGTTGGTCTTTATAGCAACTCAAGTATCCTCAAACAAGGACCACTCTTCTGGACCAGACTTGGATGTCACAGGTTGGAACAAAGGGCCGTGGGTAAGGAGAAATGCTCTAACTTTCCCCTTCCCCTAGGTGCCATTTCACCATTTAATTCTGTGTTTCATTTATAAATACTGGATTTAATGGCAAGAAACTTTCAGTCATCCCTCTGCCCCAAGCCATTCTATTTAAAAGGCCAAAAATTAACTTGAAAAAGAAATAGTCTGAAAACATTTGTGGGAGAAAAGTTTTCTTACTCCAAACCACAAAGTCTAAACACAAGATACATATGACACTTAATTACACATGATTTCTTAACATTTTAATCTTATGTCTTGGAGTAAGACTCTCAAACTCATTCAGCATATACTTGAGATTAAATATCTTCGTAAAGAAACAAATTTGTCTGTGAGTTATTTTTTATTAAAGAGAAAAAACATACTAATTTTTAAAGGGAAGAAACTTTTAAATTTGACTTTCAACTATATCTTGTATATTATTCCTATGTTACAAGAAGGGAATAGGCATCTATTTGACTTAGAAAGAGCTCTTCTTTGGGCTAGGCTCCTTTCCAAAACAGTGAAACTGAAAGATGGCTGGAAAGTTAGTCAAATTAAGCCTGATGACAGACAGTAGAGGCTATACACATATCATAATAACTTACCTTCATTCAGGATTCATATAATTCTATGAATTATAACATGTAAGGCTTGTTTTCTAACAAACTTGTGTTTTTAGAACTCATTTTTAATTGTAAATGTTAACAATGATGTTTTTGAAGACTTAAAATTCATATTCTTTCACATGTTTTCAGACAGAAAACATGTATGACATTAGGATACTGAAAATTTGTGAGAGAATGGCTACATGTCTATATGCTGACAAATGTTCAGAACATCAAAGGCTGACATCACAGCTACAGACAGATTAGAACTTCGGGAAAATGATACATACCTCTAATTCTTCATTATTCTCATCTCCTCTGTCAAATCCCCCAAGTACTTGCATTTCCGCCATATTCCTTCGGCCCATATTTCCTTGCTCTCTTTGTCGGCTTCCTGACCCTCTTGATGACATTGAGCTCGAGGAACTGGGATCTCTAGGGTTGTTTGATGTTGGGAAAGTAGGTCTACAGTACGGAAGAATATCCTCTGTGTAAAGAAATACAGAGAGAGGATGTGAACTAGACAGAACACTTTCATTTTATATCTAGTCACTCCTGTCTTATCTGTAATCCTGGATGGGCAAGCACGAGTGATTCTGAGGCATAAATACCAAAACTACAAACATAATGAACCATGGAGGACTGCCTTTTGGAATGACAATATCACCTCTTGTTTTCCACTCAGGGGTTAGGAATTTGGATTGACTACATTCATGAGGTAATATCCATCCAAACACACAAGAGACCAAAGCCATTACAGGAAACAAGTCAAGTGTGGACTCAATTGACTTCCATTCTTTTATTTACCATGAAATCTTAAGTAGTTTAGTTTCTAATCCCCACATACATGATAGTAGAACATGTGCTTATAGGAGCTCTTATTGTTAACATGAACAAAATAAGAGAGTGAAATCACTCTGTAAACAAGGCGTTCTTATAAGGAGTTAGTAGGAAGGAGTCAGTTCCCAATTGAGATTTAAGCTCAGGGTCAGACTCCCCTTCTTGAGATGCCAACTTCAATGTATTTGCACCATTAAACTCTAAATCACAGAAGCTGACTTCAAATAATAAGGCATTTGTAGTGATTTGAATGAGAATGGTTCCTATAGTCTCACATAGTTGAATGCATAGTCCCCTGCTGGTGCAACTATTTGGGAAGGATTAGGAGGTGTGGCCTTGTTAGAGGAGGTATGCTATCTGAGGTGGACTTTTGACATTTCGAAAGCCAAGCCATACTGAGATAGCTCTTTCTTTGCCTTGTACTTACATAAGTTCGCAGCTACTGCTCCAGCATCTGCTGCCTGCCTGCTGTCATGTTCTCTGTCATGATGGTCCTGAATTCACCCTCTGAAATGTGAGCCCCCTTGTAAACTCTTTCTCCTATTAGTTGCCTTGGTTGTGGTGTCTCTTCACAGCAATAGAAAATAAGCAAGACGGCATGCTAGTAAACTGCTTCTTGAATTTCTATCCTCTTACGACTTTAAGTTTACTAACGCTGAATCACTTTGACTGCTTGCTCACTTTTCTTCCAGAGTCAGTTTACATTCTGAACATACATTCATAAAAAATAAACTCTTCTGTGTGTTCTCTGTAAATGTAAATGTCACTTTTATTTCCTCAGATGAAGGATTGAGAAGAGAGCCACACCACACACTTTACCAATGCATGGCTTGGTAGCGAGGCCTGGAAGCTTCTCGCCTCTGCACAGTCTAATCTTCTGTCTGCAATCACAGACCTTGAAGGCTTCAGCTTCCAACCTTGTCTGTTAACCCAGTCCTAGAATATTTCAGACTCCAAGACTTATTACTGAAAAAAACTCATGCTTTCTAGCTCTTCCTGAACTCTGGCTTGTTGGTTCACCTCAGCTGTTCTTGCTCAAATTCCTAAGTTGATTGATTCAAACTGGCTTCTTTCTGCTTCTGACTGATTTCTCTGCTTGGAAAGACTGACTCTGAAGTCCAGGAACTGAACTGCTCTGAACTCAACTGCTTTGCTCTGAATCAAGCTCAACTGTACTCACCTAGACTGCACTGAATTTATCTCTGAACTGATTGGCTCTCTCTCCCTCACTACTCTTTAAATAGCCTCTCTTTCCTGTCTGTTATCACGAGAGACAGGCATATCCTATCTCTGACTTATTCAGTCAAATCTTTGATTCTCTACTTTGTCTGACCTTCATTTAGATGGCATTCATTGGGATTAAAGGTGTGTGGTAAAAGGCGTGTGTATCTTCTAGCCAGAGGGATTAAAGGTGTGTGGCATGTCTGCATTCCAGCCAGATCATATTTTTGGATATGATCCCTTGCTGGAGCAGCCATCTCTCTGGGTTAAGATTCTTCTAAAGTTCTCCCTGCCCTGCCATTCCCCACAATGCTCCTTTTATTTCTTTACTCTGCATAAAGCTTGGTTTCTTCTGAATCCTCTGATATTCTCTGCAAGAGACAAGGTAAGGATTGAGATTCCTTTCTAGCTCTCTGGTACCAGTTCTGAATGACTGTTCCCCTGTCCTTTCAAGAAAAGTCTCCTCCTTAGAGTCATGAGCCACTTAGGAAACCAGTCACAATCCTCAATGGCCCCTTGCCTCAACCCACAATTCTGACTCTGGGGAGGTTTCTCTTCCTGTGCAGTTTCTCTTCATTTGTATCTTCTTAACCTGTTTCTTGCTGTTTATGTACAGTTTGTCATCTACAATATGTTCAAATTCCTCTGTTTGAGAACTTTGCCCCAAGTCTATTCTCCTCAGGAATCAATATGCTCCTTCCTTCCTTGCTCTACAACTGTATTCTTAAAAGGCAAACTGGGCTGTGCTGTGGTGGCACACGCCTTTCATTCCAGCACTCAGAAAGCAGATGCAAATACATCTTCATGCATTCAAGAGCAGCCTGGTTTACAGCCAGAGCTATACATGGAGAATGTCTGTGTTGAAAAACCAAAACCAAACAAAAGGGAAATTGGCTCAAATTTGGTAGTTTTAGGTCCCATCTCACTCTGTTTCCTGATGAAGTCTAATCATGAAATCTACATTGTCACTATAAAGCTGAGGAAGGTGATGGGACTGGCCACATTTCAGTCCTTGTATCCCGGGACTCCTGTCTGTTCTTACTGAGTTGTAACATTACTATTCTCTCAGCTTTCAGCAACCATTCCTTCCTTACCAATCTTCTCAGGATATGTTTTACATGCAAGCGTGAAGAAGTTATGTCAGTGCCCTAACATATTCTCCTTTCTTTCCAAAGCTGCACACACACTACTAGGCACAGATATTTGTGTTTTTTCTTTCCAACTTTTCTGAAGCAATTTCATCCATTCTTTAGGATATAACATTCGGAGAATATAATTTTGTCTATCTTATGTGTTGTTATAGCCCTAGACTGACATATAGAGCATAAATAAATGGTTTTGAGCAAAAAGAGAAATGATTGCAACTACAATTTCCATAAACTGTGTCCAGAATCTATAGCTCCGACAACCAGCTCAGTTCTACTTCTTTATACTCAATATGCTAAACACTGATTGTAAGATGCCTCTCCTCTGAGATTGGTTGTAACATTCAAAAGATTACAGTGATGACCTTGTCGAAGTAAACGACCCTTTAGGTACCTCTAGTCCTTTTTTCTTTTTTTTTTTTGGGGGGGGGGCAAGGATGGGAGCAGGCTTTCTTTGTGTAGCTCTGCCTGTCCTAGAATTCACTTTGTAGTACAGACTGGCTTTGAACTCAAAGGGATTCAACTGCCTCTGCCTCCCGAGTGCAGGGATTCAAGGTGTGCATCACCAACACCTGGCTGCCTTAAACACTCAATTTATATGTCATCTCTATGGGAAAGACTTCTGGATCTTTCTTTCCATTGTATTACCCAGAATGCTATCTGTCCTTATTCGGAACTCCAAGGGGTCACAGCGTGATGGAAGTAATGCTGATTGTAAGAATATTTGTATTAGGCCAGTCTTCAAGGCATGCGTGGATAGCATTAGTGTTCTCAGGGAGGACATGAATACCTAAAATCTTAAGATATCTATGAATCATAATATGCAAATTTTCTTCTCCCTCTCTTCTCTGTATGCATGAGCACATGCTTATAGACATCTGAAGACTTAGTACTATAAATATAATACAATGAGTATTTGATATGTGTAAGAATAAATCAAACGGAGGTAAATGTCAGCACAAAGGATCAGACTTTCACGTCTAGAAAAACACTTTCCTTAATTAAAAAATATCCATTCATTACATATGTAAATCAGGGTGCCTCTGTCATTAAATAAATAATGTAAATTGAATCAAGAAGGTGAAAATTACAGCAATGCTTAGCCATGATAATTTAATGATAGACACACTTGGGGTTATGGTTCGAATCAAAATCTGGAAAATCATAGCTGAATAGCAACTGGATCTGCTACATGCATTTCACAGAGTAGGTTTCCTTGTTTCTAGCTAACTAGTTTCCAACTTACTACTATAGATAGAAATAATTTCATGATGTAATATCTACTTATTACATTTCTGAAGTTTGCTTTCAACTCTTCTTCCTCTGTGCTCCCATTCTGTCACACCCAGATCTTTCTAGCCCTGTCGTTCTCTCCTAAAGCATCCCTCATACTTTGGAATTTGCTCAGCATCACAAAAGCGGCCATACTTTCTGACCAGACATGAAGTCTATAACCGACATCATTATATTTAGTATATAAATCACTACTCAGAACACAGGGCTGGGAGTCAAAAGTTTAGTGCCAGAACAGCTCTGGCTTAATGGCCAGAGATAAACTATTCAAAGTTGGTATTACTCTGTGGTCACACCGTGGGAGTGGCTGTGTGAAAGGCACAGCCTTTGAGCTGCACTTGACACCTGAGTGCTTGCGGCATCCCACTTTGGTCCAGGAACAAAAGGGATCATCCTTCTTGTTACAGGGAAGTTTCTGAGCACACAGAGCAACTGACTGATTACAAATCTTGCCCAAGTAGGTGTCCCATGTTAATTCCTTCATTAATCCTCCTGTCTCCTCCATCAATACTTTTTTTGTTTGTTTGCTTGTTTTGTTTAGTTCTTTGTTTTTCAAGACAGCATTTCTCTGTGTAGCCCTGGCTATCCTGGAACTACCTCAGCATACCAGGCTGGCCTCAAACTCAAGATTCACCTGCCTCTCCCCTAACTCCTGGACCCTCTCACCCAGTGCTAGGATTAAAGGCATGTGCCAGCACCACCAACCTCTTTCTTTACCTTTTTTTTATATCTTTTTTATTTTAATCTCTCTTACTTGGCTTTGTTGCTATAGAATATAAGGACGTCAATTCCTGTCCTGAAACATTTCCACCAATTTGGCTCTCTTGACAAACTCTGTATCAGCCTTCTCATCCAAACCTTCTGAGAATTCTTGCTCGTCACCTTTTTCTTGAATGTGAAATGTCTCATAGGTTCCTGTTCGAAAGCTTCCTCACAGGTGGTGCTATATTGGGAAGCTGTGGAACCCGTAAGAGGGGGGCTGAGTAGGTAGAATTACTTCAATGATGTGGTGGTTGGGTATCGTTGAATATTCTACGTGCTCCTGGTTCCTGCTTGCTCTTGCTCCAGATTATCTTCCTCCCACTATACTCTTTCTGCCCTGCACTCCCCTGTAAAATAAATCTTTCCTGCTATAAGCTGTTTTTATAATACTCTCTGGTCATAAAAACATAGAAATGACTAACACACGTCCCTTACAAAATGTCTACTCCCTCTTCAGTCTTCCAAAGTCTGGCTCTATTCTGACTATTGCAGTCAATAGTTCTTGTAAATAGTAATCATGGATGACACATTTCAAAAATTGCCTTTTCTCATAAAATTACTTCAAACTTTCACCTTATTATATTTATTTAATTTTTTTTTGGGGGGGGGCTGGTCATAATACATGTAACCATATCTAGCACTGTTTTTCCCCTTTCGCTATGTGTGGGTGTATTATATGTGTGTCTGTGAGTGTGCATTCACACTGATGCCCTAGATGGATGTCTGGAATCATCCTCCCTCACTCTTCCATCTTATTTGTTGAGGCAGGATTGCTCAGTCAAACCCAGAGCTCACTGATGGCTAATAGCCAGCTTTCTCTGAAGATTTCCTGCTTCTGCCTTCCACAGCAGGAATTATGGGTGGACAGCTATGTGTACCCAGCATTAACCATGGGTTCTGGAGATCGGAAATGAGGTCCTTATGCTTTAAAAAGTAAGTGTTTTAATTGTTGTGTCGCTTCCTTGGCCCTCTTATATTTCTTACCTTCAATCTTTCTAGGGTTGTATGTGTGTGTGTGTGTGTGTGTGTGTGAGAATGATGCTAACACTGAACTCAAGGCCTCTGCTGGTAAGTATACTACCATCCACCAACTCCTAACTGAAGGACATGATTTCTTTAAAAAATATATTTTCAGAATATCATACACAAATGTGACGTATTTATATCACCACTCCAACTCCTCTCATGCCCAGTTCCCTAATTTATGAGTTCTTTTTAAAAATTATTGTTACACACACACTGAAGAGAGATATCTTCTCACTACATTTGTATAAAGCTCAGTGATTGGGCTGTATGAGGGGTAGGTGGAGTGAGGAGTTGGGAGGAGGGAAGATGAAGGAATGAAGAGAAAGAGCTAGGAGGAGAGAGGAGAGAAGTAACAGCCATGGAGATCTACAGATGCATCAAGAACAGTCCTGGGTAACAGTTTATATCAAAGGTTGGGTATTGGGTAACTATTCTAATTGTGTGGGCATCTTGTTAATTATCTCCAAATATCTAAATATTGGAATATTGGATAGCCATTAACTATTAAAAGTCTTCATTCTACTGGGTACCATGGGATGGCAGGTATTATCTGGGCTCAGCCAAACACTGTGGACAGCATGGTAGATTGGCTCATCTAGCCACCATGATGGTGTCTCCTGGGTGGCAGGGCCGGGGCTTTAAGCTGGCTGGAGCCACAGTCTGAGCCGAGCAGCGGTGAGAGCCTGCTGCCGCTCTTGGCGTCTGGCCACTTCTAGTCAGGATCATGGTGGCAGCTTAAGAACAAGCCAGACACCGCCTTTTTAAATATTACCTTCAACAACATACATATGTACAATCTACTGAGTCTATTTACTGTTGCTTACATGTACATGTGTTCACAGCCCAATCATTTGGGATTGGACAACTTATATGGAAACTCAGCCTGGGAGGCAATTGATTCTCTCTCTGTGTAGCCTCTGGCCACATACAACTCTTTGTTTGGGGGTAGAAGCTTATGAAATTTAGGCTCTCCATGTTGGCATGTCAACTACTGGTGTTTTTATGCTGGTCCTTTACCTGAATGACATTGAAAAGGTCACGGGTGCATTTTTCTCTTTTATGACTGGGGGATATTACCTAGCAGTAGGCATCTGGCTCATTTGGATCTTACCATCTTACACACACACACACACACACACACACACACACACACCCTTCTTGGTGTTTCCTCAGCTTTGTATAGGGCTTTCATTGAAGACATATCAACTAGGGTAGTTCTACCCAGCTGTAATGCTTACAAATAACATCAACTGGCCTAGAAAGATATCCCCAATGGTGCAAGAGTGGGACTAGTATCCTTTGGTGTAACCAACAATGATTTAATTGGACTTAAAGCCCAACTGATCGGAGAGAATTCATACCATAAACTTAGTTAAGCCCCTGTAGCTGGTGAGGTCACAGACCCTAGAAGAGACTTTACTACTGCCCCTCTCTGGAGCTAATGTAATTTCTAACTGCATTCAAATACTTCCCCTTATACTCACAGATAAGTATAGCTCTCATCTCTCATCAAAGATGTCTACTTTTGCTAGAGATGGAGACTATTACAAAGACACACAACTGGTTAGATGCAGAGAATGGGATACTATTTTTCACATCTTAGCTGTCACAATTGCTATGTCTTTAGGGTGATACCTTGACATTCATGCATTCAGTTCGTGTGGCATCACTTCAAAGAAGCTTGTGTGGTGTCACATATTAGAGTGAATTGTATTAAATAAGCTAGACACATTCCTGTTCCACTGTTAGAAAGGCCTCAATCGATCCTTGGTCCCATGAAGGCTGGATGCAGTAAGTGGGGGCACATTCTCAAAGAAGCAGGAGGAGGGGGGGAGATGGGATAAGGGGTTCCTGGGCAAGGGGAGAAATGGGATAAGGAGATAAGATCTGAAATGTAAATAAAATATCCAATTAAAAAAAAGGCCTCAATCACATTTCTTTACATATGGCTACAGAAAGCCTTCCTGTGGATCTTGAGAGCTTATGGAATTCTGTGTTTGTCTGCTGTTTGGAAAATTAGTACCTTGGACAAGGTGCGTCTTTGTTGGCGGAAGGTCTCGCTTTGCTGCCTTTGTTCCTCGGCCTTTCCCATCGTTTAGCTGTTCCTGTGCTTCTCTGGGGTCACTTGGATTTGTTCGCAGGTCAGTGACTTGTCTTCCATCCAGAGCGTCTCTCCCCTTGTAACTGCCTCCTTTTCTGTCTGATGATCTGTCTGTTCTTGCTTCTATAGAAGCAAGTTTTGGCACCATTACAGGTCGTACCTCCAGTTGTGCCTTGGACTGGACAGTGGGCGATTTTATAGCAGGCGGTGGCACTGGAGGGGGAGGAAGATCTAAAAAGAATAATTTAAATGCTGTGAGATCTGACATGTGTAGATTCATCAAAACTAGGTTTATCTTTGCAGTCTCATTCAATTTTGAAATATTATTATCTTACTTGATCTAGAGCAGTCGGAGGTAACAAAAATTAAGACTGATGATTTTAATACTTTTTATCATCATCCAGCATGTAAAAATTGAATCACAGGATCGTGACTCAGAGACTCTCTACTGTGGAGCTCACTGCTACTGTGCATGTGCACCATAATTTCCCCACACCCACCTGCCCCCCGCCCCACCCCACCCAGCAGAGCTTCCTATTTGATTTCAGCATGCTCTCATAGGTCTTAGATGAATATTCTCTTACGTCTTTAGGCAACCTCTTCAAATTGATTAAGGCTGGCACTTAAGTTTTAATTGCCATCTCTAATCTGGCCCAAATCCCTTCTTAATGTGTAGGTGAAAAGCTCCACATAGATTTTTAACTCATTTTCTGATATCAAAGCTGTCTACCAGCAGACCAAAGAAAGAGTAATGCCTCTAGATTCTCTCTCTCTCTCTCTCTCTCTCTCTCTCTCTCTCTCTCTCTCTCTCTTTCTTTTTTTTTATTTTTTGGTTTTTCGAGACAGGGTTTTTCTGTGTGCCTTTAGATTCTTAATCTCTACTTCACTGTTCTTCACATTTTTATCACACACATCTATGGTTCAGATAAGGCTCTCTTCACCTTCGACTCAGACATTTTAAAGGAGATAATTACTGGTAGAAATGTAGGTTAATTGCTTGTTTTATATGTACACCTATATCTAGTAGCTACGTTTTAAGCAATATCTTTTATATAGCATGTTGGCTTAAATTTTTCACACCATGAATGTCTCTCACATTGAAATCATGCATACGATTTAATATTCAGGAAATGCATTCTTCTCAAGCAGTACTGAAATTCATAAAAATGATTCTCAGATATAGTCCATGAATAAAGAGAAATATATTTTCATGGTATTTGGTAAGTTAACTTAATATGAACAAGTTTTCAGGGGCAGATTGACTTGACTGTGCTGGGAAAGAAGGATAACAAACAGTCAAAGAGACTTTATTCCAGGAGGCTAAGAGTCATGATAATAGTCCACATATACGACAGTGGATAAAATATTATAACAGGGTGCGTAAAGGAGGGCAGACAGTACATTCGAGAGATAAAGGAAGCAAATTAGTGCTCCTTAATGATCAATGGACTACAGTACTGGGGAGGGGAAGCTGGGAGAGATGACTCCTAGGCCTTGGGCTGTAGTTTACTAAGTAGGTATTAAAGCATCCCCTCAGGTGTGGAGTGCAGGAGTGAGCAAGAGGTGTTTGTAAAGATGCATGAGTTCAATTTTAGGAAAGTGAACAGGAGGGGCTTTCAGTGTACGCAGGCGCAGGCAGAAATACAAAATAGCTAGTTTTGGGCTCAGTGCTCATTTCAAGAGTAGTCAAAACCAGACAAAGAATAGTCAGCATCGCTATGGACCCAGGCACGTGGGTAGGGAGAGCAATGTTTTCACATTTTACAGGTAACGGAAAATATCAAAAAGGATTCATCAAATATTTAAAAACATATTTAGCATAATTCTAGCCTTGGGATTTCAAATATAAAGTATTCATGGTAAAAAAAAATACCATGGTAAAAATATCAAAGTCATATATGAATTGAGGCATGACAGTATGTCTCGTCTCTATTTCAGACCCCAGCATTGATTAGGAAGAGTGATCAGTTTTGAGAGTTTCCTGTAGTTCACTCCCCAGATTGTATTTATACAACATAACTGCGATGTTAAATCACATGATTCAAGAGACCACCATCCACAGCCAGGTATTATAAGCAATGGAGCTATGTATAATATCCACCCATCTGCAGGTAGTAACCTGATAAAAAGCATCATATACAAATAAACAGCCTTATATTTCTATTAACATGAGCTGCAATGTTTCTTTCCCCTAGCCATGTAATTGTATGTATCTTCAAGTGAATAATTTCTTTTTTTGCATGTTTTGTTCAATAAACACATCACTAGCTAGCCATTCCCCACAGAGGAATACATAGGTTGTTTATAAATGTTCTACTGACATTGACAATGCCTACTAATTATCATTTTTATGTGCCTGCATAAGAAATTCTTAAACATTGAAACTATGCCTTGAAGGGGCTGGAGATTAGTCACAGTCAGAATGCTTGCTCAGCATGCACAGTGCCCTGGGTTTGATCCCCACCACCAGCTAAACTGGGCATGGAGGCATATGCCTGTGATCTCGGTATTCAGAATGCAGATGCAGAAGAAGCACAGACATTCTCTTCAATGTCTCTTCAAGGTCCTCTTCAGCTACATAACCAGGTCCAAGCTAGGTTGGGCTATGTGAGACCTTCTCTCAAAATACCCCCCCCCACCATGTTCCTCCTAGATCTTACTATGATACTAAATGGAAGCTCTGAACAACATTAGCTTAATATAGGATCTGGCATGCTTTTATATTTTTATGTATGCATTTTATGTGCATAGTTATAAAAGGAACTACCTCCCTCTGTTTTAACAACAACAACAACAACAACAACAACAACAAAAACAACAGGTCTTTCTAAACTGAATTTTCTTTGACACTACAGGCTGAAGTCAAGATGCCAGAATAAACTGCACTTTACTGTAAAAGAAGAAAGTCTGAATATTTTACAGCTTGCTGGTTTCTTTAGGGAATGCCTCATTTTTAAAAAGTTTATTATTATATGTCATGGCTTACTGTGCTACAGTATAGTATTAATAGTCTCAACACATCTGTGGCAAAAGTCTAGTCAATAGAACAGTTTTCTTCTAATTCCTGGATCCCTAGTACCTTATTCTGACATACATATGGCCAGTCATCACGGCACAGATTTTCGCCTTTGTTGACAACTTCAATGGAGTTTTTGCAATACAATTTGTGTTTTCATTTGTTTCTGTTTTTTTTGTTGTTTTTGTTTTTTGTTTTTTGTCTTTAGAGACAGATTCTTACTATGTAGTCTGTGCTGATCTTGAACTCATGGGAGAACCGTTTGTCTCTGCCACCTAAATGCTGAGATTATAGGCTGCCACTCTTTACCTAGCCCCAAGGCAATACTTAGAGAAAAGTATTTAGGACCCCAACCCTCCATCTCCTGCTACTTGTTGGTTGATGCTAAATGGAATGATGTCTTGTTGATCTATCTCAGTAGGAGAATATCTGTCTGGCACATCACATATACACATTGAAACTGAAGAAGGCAAGAGAGAGTTAAGAAATAGACTGTAATCAATGGTGTAAACCATGAGATGCAAGGCAGAATGGCTGGAAGCAGGCACTGACAGTAAAATGAGAAGCTAATCAAGAGCCTACCTGCAGGCAAAGGGCATGAGGATCTGTGCACTCCTGTTTGTTGCTTGCTATAAACACAAACCAACTGCAAACACATTATCAGGTGGCCAGAGACTGTCACTTTTATTAAATAACAAAATATCTGGGCTCTTCAGGGCATCGAAGACTATAATTATTGCTATCATAAGATCAAGCAGAGTCCTGGGAATCCGAAGTTAAAATCTATTACTAGATATTCTGGATACATGTCTGTAACTCCAGTTAAAAAGAGAACCTAGAGACTGTGCTAAGAATCATAACTTCCTGTACCTAATTGAAACTAGCAGGTTTCATATATCTTATAAACAGATGGTTAAATAAATTTCTCTTCCTCGGGTCTTATGAAATAATTATGAGGCTAAACTGAGGTTACTTTCACGTGAACAGTTAGTTCTCTCTTTCCCTTACTGCTGAAAATAGCGTTTTCTCCCAATTTATGCATTAGTTTAAATACAATTGAAAAATGAGGAAATTATGGACCTAGTTTTTAGAAATATTACATAATCCTTTTAAAGGATATTTTTGTAGATGTTTGCCTGCATGTATGTATGAACATCGTGTACATACCTGATGTCCTTGGAGGCCAATAAGGATATCTAGTCACCTGGGCGTGGAATTACAAATTATAAGTTGCCATGTGGGTAATGAGAACTGAACCTGGGTCCCCTACAAGAGCAGCAAGTACTCTTAACGTCTCAGCCATCTTTCTGTCTCTCCTTGTGTAATCTTACTAACAGTTTCTCCCTTTCCAAGAATCCCCCGCTAACAAACTATCCCTCACATAACGAAATACATAGGAACACATACGTAGGTAAATCTCCCAGCACAGCATTAACTTGCTAGACAGATCCAACACTATTTATGTAACTGCTTAAAGTCCGAAGACCTTGTAATTAAAGATAAATCAAGTCAAGATAACATCATTCTAAAGAGGACGGTGAATTTATAATTTATGAGGAGGAGGACTAGAGAAATATAGATTTGGTTTTAAAATGAAGTGTGTAAATGTATTGGGAGGGTAGAAAGGGGGGAGGAAAGAGTCTATTAGAAGGTCCTAGAAATGTACTTTAACTCAACAGATTTCGGTTGATACATATTCATATATTTTAATCCTGTCCTCCATCTGGGTTAAGCCTGAACGTGGCAAACACGAAATAAATAAATAATCAATGCTGTAAGTAGGAATGGAGGATGTGGTACTCTGCTTTGTAGGCAAGTGTTCTCTGGGTGTTCACCATGTCTTGTATTTACCTACAGGGCAGGGCATGGCCATGATGCTGGATGGGCTGGAGGGCTCCTGTGTGCATCATGTCCCCGCCAAACACCACACTCAGAGCCACAACCTCCACTCTCCAAGAATGTGACTGTATCTGGAATCTTTTGAGAAGCCATAAGATTAAAATGAGCTTACTAAATGGGGTCTAATCCAATACGACTAATGCTCTGATAGAAAGAGTTTAGAGAACAATTATAGGCTGAGAAGAGACTGTGAAAAGATACTGGAGGACGGTCTCCAAAAGATCACCCCTGCTGGCAACTCCATCTCCCACTTCCCCTCCCGAGTTCTGAGGGCATGCGATGTGTTGCTCTAATTGTAAAGTCTGCGGTACTGTTTCAGGACCGATCAAACAACAGATAAGTCTAGCTGATAGGAATCCTCAAAAATTATACTTCATTGACTCAGAATGAGATCTTGTTTATTCTTTTAGATGCTTTAGAAAACAACTTATTGAGAAAATTGAAGTCTGGCTGATATTTATAAAGCAAAGATGCTATAAGATCAAGAATGGTATCCACTCTGAACATAGTTCTCAAAATTGATACTCAAGAAACAAACTTATCCAACACAGTCAATATACTGTACTTAAAAAAAAATAAGGAAACAAACAAAAAAATCCTACAAACTACTCCATATTTTACCAATACATTTAATTATGATTTTTAATAAAAGATAGCTCAACCTCTTTCTTCTACCCATTAATCTTTTACAACATACTATTAAAAATACCCTGTATCTGCTGCTCGGATGCTTCATTATATGATCTGTAGATATATTCTCATTTTAAAAATATTTATTTTTATTTTACGTGCATCAGTGTTTTTCCTACATGTATATTTGTATGAGGGTGGCAGATACCCTGGAAGTGGAGGTATAGACATTTGGGAGCTGGGAATTGAACCCAGGTCCTCTGGAAAAGCAGCCAGTACTCTTAACCATTGAGCCATCTCTCCAGGCCCTCAGATATATTTTCTAAATGCAGTATAATAATTTGATGAGGTTGCTTTCTGAGAAAATCACTTTTGGTTCTATTTCAGAGCTTCTATCAAAAGCACACACATATTAGCTTTGAGCATAGATAATGGAGGAGGAAACACAAAGCCCTGAATTTGCGTACCAGGATTATAAAGTGTGAGTGTGAGTGGTAGATTGTATTCCTTGATTGGTACATTAAGAAAGATCTAAATTTCATGGTTTTAAGTAATTAATATCCATCTTAGGAGGTATAAATCATATGCAGCGTTTTGAAAGAAATATTCAGAAATGAGTTGACGAAACAGTCTAACCATAATTTAAGGATAGATAGTTTGCTCTGTTGAAGAGAAGATAAAGCTATAATTTAAAGCCAGCTTTATTTGTTTCTCCATTATTTAGTTTCATTACAGAAAACTATTATTATCTTTTGCACTGGAGTAAGCACCAATAATTTGCATAACTACTTTTGTGAAATGAGCTATTCGAAACCCAAGTAATATTTCACATTAACTTTTGAGCTTTCACTGTGCTTTTAATACGGTTCTTTGGCATTCCTGAAATTAAATAAAAAATAACTTCAGTGCTTTCTCATTCAATTTAATTTGAGGGTTAGCTGCTATTCATATTTAGTTTTTAAATATGTCAAAATAAATCCTGTAGGATGCAGGACAAAAATACAGCTCATAATTCTTAAGAATGGCATTATATGTAACTGTGATGCTATGCTCGTTAACCTAGCAAGTCTTCACTATTTAAAGCATTTTTGAAAGCATGTCCAGATTCCCCTCCAAATACATATAAATAAGAGGCAGAAACGTCTACACAAAGTTTTAGGCTAGATTTTTCCATACGAGTTCAATTTAGATGTGTTTACATCCAGGCTTGACATTTGAGCAGCCTTCCAGTGAAGACTCCTGTCTTCTAGATAATAAACACTGATAAAACAGTAATAAAACTTGTAAAATGCCATTACAGGGGTCCCATAAATGTAAGACTGCCCGTATAGTTTGAGGATTTACACCTAGCGTTTGTCCCATCACAGAGGCAAACATACCCAGAGCCACTGTAATAACCCTTCAAAATCAGATAATATTCTGACAGCTCAGTTTCACTGACGAAAGAGTCCAGGGCAGAAGCCAGGAGGCCCAGGTGTGCTGTGTCATGCCAGTATTTAATGTAGGCTAATATCAGATCGATGCTCGTGAGGGAAAAAACTTAGAATAAACTTCAGATAATAGTGCAGACAACCGCTCCTCGAAAAATGACTTGTGCTCACCATGCTGTGAATTTGTATTAAAATTTACTGTCAAGTGGCAAGACTCACAGGGAAAAGTGCCTCCCCAAACCCCCTTCCCCATAACCTTGGATAAGGATCTATAATATTAAGCTTTCAGATGATAATAGCAAATGATAGCCTTTATGAAAAACTGCTGCTTTGGTAAGGAACGTCCTAATCGGATTGTGGCTGAAGACATCCCGGATGTGGAGAAACAGCTTGGGATACCGTTCCTTCCACACCCCTTTAGCAAATTCAGAAAACTTGACAAGATGGGTGAGTCTGAGAGAATTTATCTTACATGAATTTCCAATAAAGCCTGAAGGGTTGTTTTATAAAATGAGAAGGTGGTGGTGCTTTAATAAAGTCTGGGCCACCTGAGGCACTTTCATTAAAGGCCTTCTCTAGACAACATCACAATGTTTGTCTTATCTCCCTCTGCCCCCTGGAGAATACAAGTGTTCCCTTTCCACAAGGGTCCATATTGCACTCGAAAGCACCAAGAAACAGGTTTGAGGTAACTTTCGGCACACAGACTACCTGTAAAACCACTGTGGTTGCAAAAAAAAAAAAAAAAAAAAAAAAATTCCAGGACCTTTATTGCCCTTTGTTTCAGAGCAGAATTATTTTTAAAAGATGGAATGAAGGAAATAGAGATATCCTAGAGGTTTGATCAGTGCAGCTGACAAAGGTTAATCCAACGTTATGACATCAATGAGAGTCATGGGCATTGTGTGAGCTACAACATGTACTTTAAAAAAAATACTTATTTAATTTGTTAAATAGCCAGCTGTTTAGAAGACTGTAAAGGCTAAAGATGGTGCCAAGCTGGTGGAAGAATTCTGCTCCTGTAAGTAATATAAGGCTACTCTTTGTGAATGTTAATGTGATTTCTAATGTCAGCAAACACATTCGCTAGCCACAGAGACATCGGGAAAACAGGCGAGCCTGGTAGATGTTTCAGTCAGTTTCAATGGACTTACCATCTGTGTAGGCTTCTCTGCGCAGATGTCCTGGCTGGTGTTTTTGTTTCTTGGTGGGTCTGGCTTTCTGGATTACCGCAGCACTCATGTTGCTGTCTGTAGACACAGGACTCGTGGGCCTAGGGCACTGAGAGGCATGGAAGTGTCTGCGGCCTGAGGAGGAGAGCCAGAGGCAGACTCATCAGTGAATTTTAATGTCACAGGATCAGCCAGAGCAAAACACTCAAGCTAGACACAATTTCTCATTTTAAAACATACTTAGCACCAACCAAATAACGAGCTCCCCTCCCCTTCTATTTATGCTAACTGGAGAAAACACCCCGAAAGCATCCTTAGTCTTTTTCTTTGGGTAAAAACCACAGGACTTTTATTCCGCTGAAGTTCATGATTCTCTTTATTTAAGAAGAACAGGATAATTATGTTTTCCAGCTATCATCACTAAAACGTTCTTAAAATAAGACTGCTGTTATTTTCTTCTATCATACACTCAGTGCCTTGCTGCTTCAGGATGAAGAAGAATCAGACACCTCAACAAATTCATGTTGTAACAATGACCTGGATTAGTTACACCCTTATTTCAATTAAGCCTGTTTACGGTATTCTTTGAAGATAGAACCCTAATAAGGGAATTATGTTCTTGGGCATTCTCTTTGGAAGTGCTCTGAAATTGATCTAGCTCACATACATAGTCTTACCTAACTATGCTTCTGTGTCTTTTCTGCCACAAGAGATTTGTCAATCCTCAATATTCAGTGGCCCCATGACTCCAGCATGTTAAAGGCAGTTATCTTTGAACACACAACATTGCCGGGTGATAGTAAAAATTTAATTTACTGAGGAGACATGGCACATTTCAGTGTCATCCAATTCCCTGTCCCTTATGGAGATATTATATTATAACATCAAGATACAAGTTGTGTCATCGAAAATGGGACTGGAAGCCTTTCAGAGTTATGCTGACCTACAGTATTCTGGTTCCTAGAGATTCCATCCCCAAATCCACTGTTTTTCATTGAACCACAAGAAACTTTAGACAGACTTGGGAATCAGACATATCCTCTGGCTATAAACAGGAGAAGCCACATACATCGAAATTGACACATTTAAAAATGCTAACTGAGGCACATTAAATAATGGACATTAATGCAGCCAAGTGAGAAGCAATGGGATTGGGTTATCCATTCATATTAACTCCAAGTTCCATGATAAGCACCGCCATTTCTTGAAAAGAAGACTGTAATAGGCAGAGGCCAGCGCATGTTTAGTTCATTATAATTATGAGCCAAATGAAACCAGAAGTGCCACGAAATTACAATACAATAAAATATTAAACCCAACTCTCTCTAGTTAGGATGGAGACTATTACAATTAAAGTTACATATCCATGAAAACAGAGAATTAGGGCCGAGATGGAAACCATTATTCATTCTATTGTATAAGGCCATCTACCACTCATAGTCGCCCGAGGCATAAGGTCGATTACAGATGAATTTTCAACGTTATTCCTATGTTTCCTTGACTTAATGAGCTGACACACGCCATTAATGCAACCTGCAAACGCTAGTTTGAGCTGCTTAATCTTATGTATCTATTTTTTTATAGAGGATTGCAAACTAAAGTAAAGCGCATATATATATATATATGTACATATATGTTATTTATTCATTTATCAATAAATATAATTAGGTTTGCAAGTATGACTACATTTAGCTGCTACTGGTTGAATTTTATAAAATATAGGCCTGGAGTAAATACATGTTTTGTGCTAATGTGTTGATAAATATTAGATATCTTTTTCTATACAATGAATAATGTAGAGAGATGGCCTTGTGCTGTAACTGAACTATCTGATTATATTCTACACTGATAAACTGTAATGAGCAGTAAAGTCTCTTACATAAGCCAGTGAAGCTGCCAATGTGACAGTTCTTAAACTACAAGAATTAAAAAAGGCAGCAGGTTTTGACTTGTGATGATCTTTTCATTTCCTGGAATATGTTTTTTTTTTCTCTTTGACCATATTGTTTTCGTTAACTATTGGTATTTTCTTGGCTACCAGAAATACAGAGAGGCACAAATAAACACACACACACACACACACACACACACACTCATAATATATACAGACATGCATAATATATACACATATATACATATTCATTCAACAAAAAAAAGACTATATAACGTTTGTTGAAAATTCAATTATTTTCTTTCTTATGCTATTTCCTAAGTAAGAGTGGAGTGGAGAAATTAAGTAAAAATGATTTAGAAATAAGTACATTCATTATACCAGGCTCCAGCAATGAAAAGGGGGAATGAGGAAACGTAATATGCATTTATATTAACTTGCTCTTTCAACTTTTAGATTAAAAATATGAAACATTTATGCTCAAAGATGTATGCATATTTCAAACATCTTGTCAGTTAAACTGATACGAAGCATAAAGAGGCATTTCGCTTTCACTGTTCCTCCACAGACTTTCATATCCAGCATTTGTGCCCTGGTTGGTAGTTCTGCTCTGGCAACCATGGAACCTTTATAAAGTAGGGTCTGGTTGGCAGACATGGGTCATAAGAACCAGGCCGTCGGAGGGAGGTTAAACCCTTGCCGGTCCTAGAGGGATTCTCAGCCTCATCTGTCCTGCAATGTGAGTAGCCACAGACATAAGCACCTACCAGGAACTGAGCTTGTCTGCCCTGTCTTCTTCACTGGGTCAAAGCACAACCTTTCTCTCTGATAGAATTTCCATCAGGGATTGTGATCCCAGTGACTAATACAAGATTAAGGAGCTATTTCCCAATGGTTTGAGTGTTCCAACTGGGTATTTTCTTACTTATCTTACAGAAATGTTAAACAGAACTACCCAAATGAAGTACATTTTAGTGACTTTCTGCATTAAACCCATTCGAAATATGTACATAGTAGCACAAAGTTCATTTTGCTGAATATAATTAAACCCTAAAGAAAAAAACACAGCACACATATGGAGAAATATATGAAAACACATATGTAAATATATGTACACATTTGCCATGATCATCATCAATAACATTATGGTCAGCTTTTCATCAGTCACATTATATAGAGTTTATCAAAGTAAAATAAATAATTTTAAACGTCTTGGTTAACAAATAATCAAACCAAGAGTCATATTCTTGAATTTTTTTCCACAGGCAATAAAAAAAGAGAAAAGCTGGGGATGATTTCACTCAGGAAACATGACAGGGACGAGGTTAGTGAGTGACTCGTGCATTTCTTGGTGAAGGGTGTGCAGGACTCACCAGCAGCATCTTGCATTTGGCGGCGAGCCACTTTCAGGCCTGCATACTCCGCAGCTGCAGCAACAGCCTGGGCAAAATCAGCATCAGTGAAAAAGGAGCCATCCGATGAACTGACACTGGAGCGCCCACTGGAAATGTTGTCCTCTTCTGAGGCTGAGCCCCAGCCATTGATCATGGACCCAGTGACCGAGCTCTCAAGGTCCCCAACACTGGATGCTGGGGTCTGCTCCAGCCCACGTAACAACAGCCTTCGGGTCTGCATTTTGGCAACTTCCATGTCAGCTTCGTCCTCCTCCTCTTCTGGGGCATCGGTATCCATATCTGAGACAAGGGGTCCTGAAATGTAGCCGTAAGTATGAGGTGGGGAAATTGGCCGCGGTGGTGGAGGAGGACTCACCGGCTGCCGCCTGCAGGAAGACAAGGAATGAGGAAAGCTCAGCCCACCACTTAAGACACAAAACAATGAATAATTAACCTGGAAGTTGAAGCTTACAGCAACAAACAGCTGTAAGCTGTTCCCTAGCATCCTACTTTCTCTTCTTGTCACTGGAAAAAAATACTCTGACATAAATGACAGAAGGGAGAGAGGGTTTCCTCTGACTCACCGTTGAAAGCTACAGTTCACCTGACAAGGAAGTCAGGTAGTAGGAGCTTGTAGTTACTGGCAGCACTGTATCCACAATTAGAAAGCAGAGAACAAAAGGTGAGCTGCAGCCCACCTGCTCTTCCTAGTCCAAGGTCAGAGCCAGGGAATGACTCTGCCCAGAGTGGGCGAGGCTTTCCAGATTAATTAATGCAATCAAGATAACCCCCCCCCCCCACAGGCTTATCTCCCAGGTGATTCTAGTTTCTGTTTGTTGACAACACTAACAGGAATATTTGGTGGCTACTTTTTTTTTTCAAGTCAAAATATTCAGTTATCTAATTCTCATGTTTGTTCATTTGATTATGTTCACTTAAAAGGCAGGGATAACCCTTATTTGGGGGCATATTTTTCCTGAAGAGACAAATTCTTTCAGTTGCTTATTATTATTATTGTTGTTGTTGGCAAGAGGCATTAATCGTGAAACAGTTTGTTCCACACACATTTTCCCTTCCCTTTTCTTCGTCGCTCCTCCTGCTACTCAGAGCAAATGGAGTCATTCATCTTGACAACATTCAGCAAAATTTCATACTATTAAAAAATACATATTCAGCATATGCCATAATTGCTTTTAGACTTTATTCTATTAAGAAAAGCTATGAGATCCAAGAACAATTTTCTCTGATTTAATCGCTTACCAGTTCCACTAAAGGTTATGAACTCTTTTAAAAAACTACAATGCTTTTTACTGTTACATTACCTATCTGATCATCATGCGTAACTGTACTGCTAGCCTTCAGTACTGGTGCTGAGCTGGGCTGGGCAGGCTTGTGTGGCTCTATCTACTTGACTTTTCAGTAAGGTTAATGATCTTTATTCTAATGTCCAAGATTTTGTTATGAATCAAAACATAAAGAAAATACTAAGAACACCACACTTAGAAACCATAAATAATGGGTCCTAGTCACTTGTCTGGATTCTTGAAGAACTCCATTTAAAGGTAAGTATAAGATGGTTGAGATCCTTTGGACTTTAATGGACTTTAAAGTGTTCCTGTTGAAGAAGAATGTAAGGGAATGGCTCTTTAATTAGAGCCCTCCCACACAAAAAACACAGGCTTCTCCATGGAGAAGTCCTGGTCAGTGATTCTTCCCAAATCAGGGAGAAGTGATGGGGCCATGAAGGATGTCAGGTGAAATGATTCAGCAGAGCAGTTCATCAAGTTGTACACTCTTCAGAAAGAAAGACCATTAATTCTGCCCAGCTGAGTTAGACTATAGCTGTCATTAGGATCTGGCCGATCACCTGATAACCCCACAATGTGGGAGTCGAGGTGTAGCTAAATTGGTTAAATTGGTTACAGGTGTCTTTAGAGATGCTAAGAGCAAAGTCCTCATTGGTGAGGTGAGTTAGTTGCCGGTGCACCTGCTTCTTCATCTTGACGCTACTCACGGAGTAAGATGAGTGAGAGTAGTGTCTAGTGCTACGCCTTGAGGAGACCAGTTTGCGTTTGCTGATGATGTTCTCTCATCTGTCCCTTAGGACCAGAAGAGGCAGGACAAAAGAAGAGAGTAGTATCAGAGACTCAGTTCTCTGCAAAGGATGTCTGGGAATGCATGGTTGAGGTTTTTAAATAAATAGTGCAGAGTCAGAACTGAAACGTAAGCAGATGGGGCTGCACGGGAGGCAGTCACAACCTAGCTATGGTCAAAACTATCCAGGTCTACTATAAGGAGGAAAAAGTAAGTTCACATAGCACTGTTTATAGGGTGCTCTGGTGGTTCTCTGAAGGAAGCTATTTTTTTGCTTTTGATCCCAATAAATGGAGACACTCCAAATAAACTTCTTTACTACTAAAAATCGAAAACTATGAAAGAAATGTTTTTCAAACACCACAATCAACTTATTGAGACACTGGCTAGCCATCCTTTACAGTGTTAATCAATTTTTGTAACTTGTTGGTTTGCTTTTTTAAGTCATCATTTTACACAGAAGTATACAGAAATTCAAAGGCTGCAAAGGTCTTACAGTTCTTATACGTATGTTCAGAATTTAAATCAAATCACATTTCCGAGGCTACTCCTTTCCTTCTGGAATGGTGACAGGTCCTCTCCCCACCTCCCATTTTTTCTATAGGCCAAGAAGAAACATTTTATAAATGAATGTGTAAAAAAAAAATACTAAGAAATGAAAATTAACAATTACATCAACGTGTTACATGCATATAAGTACATAATACTACATATAGTAAGCATGTTTTGCATATTTGTATAACTACATATGTGGATATATGTATACATATACAAATACACACACACACACACACACACACACACACACACACACACACACAGTCCTATAATATAGTGGATTAGTTCTCATTTCTGGGTGGGTTTAATTTATCTTTGTGTGTGGCATTAGAAGCAACATGAAAACTGTGCCAAAGCTGAAGTTACTTAAAAGATTAAAATGGATAATTACTTCAATGCAGAATGTGCTATACACATAGGAGAAGGAAAACCACTCTTTAATCCAGAGCACAATAAAATAGTAAACTTAAATGTTAATTTACAGCCTTTGTCAGCATGCATAGCCACCAGAGCAGGCAACTTTTGACTCTTTTTAAAGGCATATTTGGGTGTTTAGCACAAATGGGACTATTTTGACCATCAATAAATGGCTGTGGAACAGCTAACTCCAGTTCGGAAGCATGCCAATATTGTTGTGTTTGGAGAACTCACATTCTGGAGAATAGAAATACCTTCCTGTTAAACAGGGGCCGGTTTTTAACTACAAACCATGCAAAATTCTGAGAAAAGGCAGAAAAAAATAATTCAAACCATCTGTAAATAAGGCCAGCCCAGGGAATGTGTGATAAACATGTATAGTTTGAAATATGTAATATATTCTACTGGAAAACAAAAAGCTATTTGGGGACGCTGTCACAAATGAACCTCAACTCTCTAGATTCTCCCCCATAGGGGTTTAAATGCCTTGTGAAATAATATACAAGTATGTGTGTAACTCACAGCACTCTAGGCTGTTGCAAAAATGATGCCTCCACAAATATGTTCAAGGGGAAGGTGAGGGATTTCAGTAATTTATGTATGTGATGTACTTACAGCACTTACCAACCAAGACACAAAATGGAGAATCTTTGAGATATTTTTCCAAATACTATCATAGCTTAAATGTTCTGTGTAATTAATTATCTCCTCCTATTTGCAAAGAGAACATTTAATTTTGCTTTGTCATTTGAATTTCCTTTCCTCCCAATAATATCAAACTCAATCTGTTTATATTAAAAGTACAAGTAAATTTCCTAGCCCACATGGGAACATCATTTTTACTATTCGGGACGTTTTTGCTTAACACTAACTCTAGCAAGGCAACATCACACGATGTTTTGAAACAACAGATGTGAACAAAGTTTAAACACATTATTTTTATTGTAACTGACTAAAAAAATGGAGATTCATAGTACATAAATCAGATACTTTACTTAGTTTTAGATATAAATGAAATATCTTGGTAATTCATTGGAGAAATTAAAATATTTATAATTTAAGGTACACGTGTATGTGCTCATGAGTGCCCAGGTGTGTGTGCACCCACCCACATATTTATGGAGGCCAGATAACAGTCTTGGGTACTATTCCTCAGGCTTCATCTACCTTGGTTTACAAGAGTCTCTTCTGGTCTGCAGTTCATCAAAAAAGGCTATACTGGTTGGCCAGGAATCAGCTTTAGTCTGCTTCTACAGCAATGATTCTCAACCTTCCTAATTTCTGTGACTCTTTCATATAGTTCTTCATGTCATAATGACCCCAACCATAAAGTTATTTTTGTGTCTACCTCAAAACTGTAACTTTGCTACTGTTATGAATCATTGTGTAAACATCTGAGTTTTTAAGATAATCTTAGGTGGCCCCTATGAAACAGTTAAGTCCACCCTCCAAAGGGGTCATGACCCACAGGTTGAGAACCACTGCTCTACAGGGCTAAGATAACAAAAGAAGTCACGACGGTTAGCATATTTTTACACAGATTCTGCAGAGCAGATAAGTCAGATCCTCATGTTTGCAAGGTAAGAACTTTACCAACTAGGCTTTGTCCCCAGCCTGACAATGTGAGCCTTTACGTTCTTACTAAATGTCATGATGTTATAATGGTTTGACTTCTAAACTCTTATATATATTTCATAGTATTTATATGTGCCCCTAATTAATAGACATAAAATCAATTAATATATGTATTTTAACATTTACTATACCTATTATTATAAATAGCTAGATATTTAAATCAATGAGAACATTATCAGTAAAAGAAATTAGAGGGAACACTTTACATTTTAGACATAATGATTTTAAATCACAGACAACAAATATAAGTTAAGTATGTGTATATTTTAGATGTTATTTTTCAATGTGTCATAATAATTCCCCCTATTCCAAATGATATTCTAAAATGAAATTTGGTTATTCTCTCATCATGAATAGGATTTTAATCTTTAATCTTCTAATCTTTTGGACAGGCCATGCTAGTTCTTCAAACAATACAATATAGCAGAGTGTCTTAGTTAGGGTTTTACTGCTGTGAAGAGACACCATGACCAAGGCAAGTCTTATAAAGGACATTTCACCTGGGCTGGCTTATAGGTTCAGAGGTTCACTCCATTATCATCAAGGTGGGAGCAAGGCAACATCTAGACAGGCATGGTGCAGGCAGAGCTGAGAGTTCTACATCTTAATCTGAAGGCTGCTTGCAGAATACTGACTTCGAGGCAGCTAGAATGAGGGTCTTAAGCCCTCAGGCACAGTGATACACCTATTCCAACAAGGCCACATCTCCTAACAGTGCCACTCCCTGGGCCAAGCATATACAAACCATCACACAGAAGTTAAGGAAATGCCTCAGTTCTGAATATGGTTCTTTCTTGGTCTGACCACTTTCTTGCCCTGACTTGAGCTAGTTACCACCTAAGAAGTACTAGTTTCCTGAGGCTCTATGCTATAAGAAGCCTGGTATGTGGGGTGAAAAGTCTGTGGTGTGTGGGAAGCTGAGAGTAAGTGGCAAGACAGAGGGACCACCGAGGCCTAGAACATCATGGATGTGAGTTGAGAACCAAGTCACTTGACAGGAGAGTTTCAGCTCCAACAGCTGAGCTGAGATGGAGTAGCCATACGAATATTTTCAGAATCTCTGACTTGTGAACATTATAAAATAGTTGTGTCAGGTTACCAAACTTTACAGGTGTTTTTTAGATAGCAATGTAAGTATGAACTTTGGTGTTACATTCTGAATCGTGGTGAATAAAATAGTCCAAACAAGCTTGGAAGACACAATCAATCAATCACTCACATGCTCGGAGATAGTGTAGTTCTAGAGGCCCCAGGACAAAGGGTGTTTGGAACTCAGGGTGTCTATATCCATACTGACAAAGCATGGAAAGAGGATCTGACATTCATTGTGGAATCTAAAGACACATAGGTATTAGGTCAAAAGAGGGGGACTTAGGGACGTTCTAGGAGGATGGTTACAGCATGCGAAGATCTTGGGGTGAGCAAGAACAGGGTTCATGCCTGAGGTGAAAGAAACTTCTTGATGACAGCGAAGGCAGTGACAGTAGGAAGGATGATGTTACTGAAGGACAGGTAACAGGGTGTCCCGACTACTTTTTCTAGGAAAATTTGCCTCTATTTCTAGGAAGAAGGGAAGCTACCAAAGGTCTTTAAGCAGTCTGAACTTCATGAACATGTGAACATGCCTTGGAAGAGTCAGAAGCAACTGATGAAGAAGCAAATACAGAAAGAGAATATTTAGTGAAACATGACTCCAACACAGTCAAGGGAGAATGACTGCCAGAAAAAGTTAAGACGGGTGTCTTGTGTATGACTTGTAGTAACATGCCAGAGCGATGCTGAGGTAGTAAAACCTTTGAGGAAAACAAATACTTGGATATATGGGTCTCCTTGGATATAAAATGAGAGCTGTAGAGAAATAACCATCTCTAATGAGTACTACAACAACAGAGTGGCATGGTGATGGGAAACAGAACACATCTGTTTGACAGACACAGATCTGAACTGCATTCAGGATTTAACTTCAGATGAGACTCCAACATCCTTCACTCCCTGAAAAGGCAGACACCATCCAAACAGCAACATTAGGGGACAGGATAAATACATTCATAAGATACATTTAACACACATATCTGTGTTAAAGATGACCAGGGTAGAAAGCACACTGCAGTGGATGCAGTAGCTTGTAAAATAACTCGAACAGATGGAGCGTTCGGAGAAACGGGAAGATGTGCAGAGATAAGGGCTTATGGGACTCTTTTCTGTGTACCTATCTTTTATTCTATTTTTTGAGATCATAAAATAATTCCGCCATTTTCTCTTCCTCCAACCACTCCTTCCCCACTGAACTTCTGAATACGATTATCTACCTATCTCTCAATATGATTACTACATAGATTATTGGCATTTTTATATTTTCTACATTGCCAAAAAGTGGATCTTGATTTTGAAAACATTCTACAATAAACATAAAAGCTATGTTGTTACAAAAAGCAATAAGAGGCCTTCACTTTTTAAAAGTCTGTCTTCTTTGACTTTGTGCATGTCTAGGAGGTCGCGTTCATATCCCTTCATGGACTGAAGACCATGTAAGAGCTCATAAGTCATTAAGCATAATGAAACTGCAAGTTCAGGTATTTGAATGCATTTCCCTAACTGTAAATGGTTCTCTTCATCAAGTCCTAAGGAAAGAAATACAGGAAGCCAAGGAATACTGAGAGCAGGAGAAATAGTCTTCCTTGGAGAAGAGCACGGTGACAATTTATCCAGTACCAAATGTCAGCCCTGAAAATATACATACAAGTAACTTTCTATATCGACTAAGCAGGGCATATTTATGTACTCAGGAATATATGTATATTCATAACAATTAATAGAAAAAGAGGGCATGAATTTGCAAGAGAGCAAGGAGGGGTCTATGGGAGGATTTCAAGGGAGAAAGGGAAGGAGAAATGATGTAATTATATTTTCAAACAAATAAATAATAACATAAATAAAGAACAACAACAACAACAAAAAACAGTTGCGTGGGTTTTCCCAGGCAGCAGAGGACAGATTTGGAGGGGGAGCAGCCAGACTTACAAGAATGAGAAACGCTTGCCATTTTGTAAAATAACAGAAGGTATCAGACCTGTGCTGTGACCTTAAGACAAATCCAAGGAATCTCAAATAGACATAAGTAGAAAAGAAGGTGTGTTCAGGGACTGAGGAAAAGGTGTGCAAAGGGAGGAGACCTAAAAGCCTTAAATGCTGTGCTAGGCTGGAATGACTGACTCAATGGGAAAAACATCTAGAAAGATAAAGAGGGAGGAGGGGGATGGAGGAGGAATGGAAGAGACAGAGATGAGAGAACATCTTAAGGGTGTAAGGGGATTTTTAACTGTTTGGTTTGTTCATCTTGCTTTTGTTTGGAATTGGGCTGAAGTCTTGTACAGGCAGCTGCAGAAATGGAAATCACAAATAATGTCAAGAGCTCCTTTGGAGCTCCACTAAAGAAAACTGGTCGTTAAAGTTATGGGACAATATGAAAACAACACAAGGGTGCTGGAGAGATGGCTCAGAGGTTAAGGGCACTCACTGCTCTTCCAGAGGTCTGGAGTTCAATTCCCAACAACCACATGGTGGCTCACAACCACCTGTAATGGAATCTGCTACTGGTGTGTCTGAAGACAACTACAGTGTATTCATATACATAAAATAATTAATTCTTTAAAAAATGAGAAAACAACAGAAGATAAATAGGATAACTGATATAAAAAGGACAGAATGGTTTGTTTTAATTTTGCATATGCCTTTATATATTATATTTTTCATACACTGCCTGAAATAATATAGTTGATAATTCACAGATCACAAGAAACACAGGAAAATACAGTAATATCCAGGAAGAAATTTATTTAGTAGATGATGGCTAAACAGATTTGACAGTTCTCAGAATATACATAGTGGGCGAATCAATTAATAGGGTGAGGATAGGATTAGCTTGAAAACGGCCTGTCCCAGACACTTAACATACATTGTCTATTTGAGTCTCAGAAAAGCCCATAATATGCTATCCCAGCAGGAAGCTCGAGAGGCAGGTGAATGGAGCAACCTAGAACAAGCCCAGATGCAGGGGGGGATACGGTGTGAATGGGAATCCGGAATTGGGAGTTAAACCACATTAAACAGCAGGGCAGAGGGTGGGGCTGGGGTGGGGATGGAGTAGGCGGCGAGATAGCAAGCAGTACACTCAGAATGAGAGGAGAGGGTTAAAGAGAGGAAACTTTCAAAGCAGGAAAGTTAACAGTGAAGTCCTGGATTGGAAGAGGACAGGGATGTAAGGTTATGGCAGAGAAAACTGAATGCACTTTTACTTCAGAGGAATGTGGAAAGGCTTATGTAGGCAAGACATAGGATAGGCTAGCAGAAGTTGGGAGTGGCAGCCCACACCCTGTACAATGGAAGTCGAGGCTAGGAGGATGGAGAATCATCACAAGCTCAAGGCCAGCCTGAGACATACATACACACAGATCTGGTCCCATCAGAACAAAGTATAACCAAGTAACTGAGTGAACAAATAAGCCAACACCACCATTACTACCACCACCACCAAAAAGGCTGCTGGTTCCTCTGGACCACAGCACCCCCACTGGCAACCCAGAGGGGTGTAGCTAGGCAACAGGAAATTTAGGTAATTTTAGAGAATGAAAGAATGCTGAGGTATTTCAGAGCTTAATAGTGTCTATTAGCGCCTCATTGGCTTTTAATAAGAATAGCCGAGATGCTCTGTGACCCTGATAGGGAAAAGAGATGCCTTATTTGTTCTTTCCTCATACAGTTGCTTCATCTTCATACTATTCCTTTTAAATATACAGCAACCCAATTCTACACACACAGAGACCTCCATCACACATAAGAAGGTTAGAAAATTCCCCTCTTTAGAGAGAGCATGTGATTTAAATTTAATAATACCTTCTTAAGATACTTAGTAAGCATAGCAAATTGTGTTTTAATCTATGGGGTAAAATTCAAGCAGCACATGCTAGAATTTTTTATACAAGAATATTGAAGGAAAATCTTCTGAGGGAAATACTGTGTTCAGTTTTAAAGGATATTAGGAATCAGAAAAGCAATAGATACCTAATGTGTCAAGGGCAATAAAATGCTACAAACAAAATCATCAACACGAAAAGCTAACATGACTCTGTTTTTATGTGGTAGGAACAGCATGCGTATTCACTGCATGTAATAAAACGGATTGTTGGTGATGTTCAATAGATTTAAAAAGCCCATATATCTGCATGTGCACATGTGCACACACATGTATTGTTTGCAGCCTGGACAGAGGCATTCCAGCTGGATATTTAAACCAAAATTAAGATATCTGAAGTTACTATAAAATAAGCATACCAACTTTTTATAAATGATATTTTGTTTGGTTTAAAATAACAGGAGTAAACTCTTCCCTGCCCGCCAGACTAAATAAGCATCTGGCCATATATAGAAAAAACTATATTATGAAACATTTATCATCAAGAACACAGGACTTACATGAGACAGGTGTTCATGAATATAACTATAAAGCGAGGTTAAATATTTGTGTCCACATTATTTTCTGGTTACTAGTTTATGGGGTTCAATTCAGCTAACGTGAGAGTCAACAGTATCAGTTGGTAATATCCATTATCTGTATGGGCTGGTAGCCCAGGCAAACGCTCATGTGACTCAAAAATTATTTCATGGCACTATATCCAACAACTATCTCTGAGGAGTGGAAATCGTGATTGGTCACCAAGGCAGCCAATGAGAACGTACCTCCTGTCTGGTGGGTGGGGCATGTGGCCGATGTCTTCCGGACAATCCTGTAACATGGGCTGGAGCTCTTCCTGGGGAGAAGGGGTGAGAGTGGCCGTGGATTGATGGCTGTAGGACACAGCAGCTGGAGAAGACGCTGCCCCTCGGACAGGGGGAGTGGGGCCTCTTTCATCTTCCTCTTCTTCTAATTCATCCTGTTGCAAATACATCCGCGCAGGTGGCACAGGACAGGGCATTTCTTGATCATAGCTACAACAAATTACAAGAATGTGCAGTAAACTATTTGTATTAGAAAGTGGGAGGGTTGGCACCGAATTGCTAGGTCTTACTAAAGAATTATCATTAGAAAACAGCTCATTGTTAGAAGTTACCAGTGCATGCGATAGCATAGCATCTTATAGAGGCTGAGGGGTCTGGTGGTGGGAAATAGGGAGATTCTAGCTCTGTCACTCCATAGGACCTTAGGAAAAAGATGGAAAATGCACTGCAAACGGTCCAAGGTCATGTCCTGAGCTAGGAGAAATCCTTTCAAAGGGACATAAACTGGAACTCAGCTGATTCAATCCAGCTTCACCCAAGTTTCCTCTGACACTGCAAGAAGTATTGTTGCTTTAGTTGAACCTGAGACTGGTTGGTTGGGATCGTGAATGTAAATAAAATCAGATGTCTTTTTCTTCTAGATAGAAAGCTGCTGTGGGTATCAAGATGCAGTCAGGGAAAGCAAGCTCTTTCTCCTCTTGCCCTCGGGGATCTTCATGCATTACAAGGATAGATTAGACTGTATACGTCATGTACTTCCTTTTCTTACTCTCCGTTTATTTTTCCTTTTTTCTATTTCAGAGAGACAACAGGTTTTGATAGACCAGGCTAGCCACAGTCATACAATCCAGCCTCAGCCTTCTGACAGCAGGGGTTACAGGCATGTACCACCAGAGTGGCCTGTGGCAGCCCTTCCTTTACTCATATTCTACCAACTTTGATTCCCTCGATCAGAGGAGCTGATGTTCAAATACTGTGGTTGTTTGTGTATTCTTTTATTTTTTATTTCTAACAGGTTATCCTTTGTCCCTCTTGTCTATGTTTCCTTCATTTTCAAGAAGCACAGTAATTTGTTCTCATATCTAAACTAGGAGTCTTAAGAGAGTATTTTTAGTACTTTCTTTCTTCTGCCTCAAACCACTCCCTGGCTCATCTCTATCTGTGAAAAAACTCTCGAGTCAAGTCCCTTGCTTGTGTCTGCTGTGTGTGCCATTGCCTTAACCATTCTGATTCACCTCTCTGTTTGTTTCCGAGAGCTCCTTTCTTCTGTGCCTTCAAGTTGCTCCAAATTTGCAAAACTAATCGTACACCACTCACAGATCATCCATTTACTCCAAAGCAATAAGTGATTCTTTTAATTGCTTGAACAATAAAATATAAAAATGCCAAGGCAAGTCACTGGAGTATCTGCACGATCTGGTTTACATCTGCCTTCCCAGCTTCCTCTCAGTCCCACCCATGTGTTTCCTGTTAAGCTCTCCAGGAGTCCGAATCTCTGTGTGGTCCCAGTGTCCATAAACCCAGTCTTTATTCAGAACCTTCTCATGTGTCAAGGTTAGGAACAACTGCCTCTTGATCAGGAAGCCTTCGTTCTCCCCATTCAGAATCATCCTCTTTGGGATGTAGTCTTTTGCCCACTGCGGTGCCAGAAGGTTTCGCTTTGTTTTTCCTTTGTTCATATTAACTTCATTTTGTGTGTATGTGTGTGTGTGTGTGTGTGTGTGTACTAAGCAGTTAACTACTGTATCAAAATAACTGGGACAACAAACTTTTAAAAACAACACCTGTACGGATCTTTGTTACTTGTACATTCTGTGCCTGTAAATTTACTGACTCAGTAAAATTTATATGCAACCACAAAATCGGTGTTGGTGACATTTTCATGGTCATTCCTGAGTCTGCAAAGGCCAAAATCTAGCCACCTGCCACATATGTTGCCAGCTGAGGTTAAAAATAAGTAAAATAAATAAAAATAAAAGTCCTCCTTTTAGGAGTTCCTGTTTATGTATTCAGCAATCATCTTTCTATCACTGTTCATAGTTCTAAGCTTCTTTCTTAATTCTTTTCTTTTGATTTTTTTTGCATAATATTGGTGATTTTCCTGTTTGATTATGACATTCACAGGAAGTGCTGAAGTACCACTAGACTAAGGAAGGCAGCGGTGGGCCTTATGCCCCTTCGAGGTGAATGTGCTCGGACATGATCTAGTGCTGTTGGCTGTGAGTCCCTCACTATGGAAGACGAACAGATGTTAACTAAGGTATTTTGAACAAAACACCCATTAAATAGAAGAATGTACTGTCGAACACCACTGAGGTGGGGGCTCTTTGGAACTCCCTCTAGTCATACATAGTCAGTAACTGAGCGCTGTCAGCCTTACAGCTACAGATCATGAGAATTGCCTATAAACATTTTCTGTATAAGAGCTTTACATAAAAATACATTTTGAATATTATTAGACAATGCAAAGATGGGGACTTATTTGGGAGCAGAATTGAAACGGTTAAAGCTGTCAAACTGTTAAAATGTTGGTGGATAATCAATTAATCAAGCCTCCTTTCTTTTCTTTCTAGTTACTGAAAAGGCTGTTTTCGGGTAGACAGCCTTTCTGGCTGGGTATGCCTCTCTTAGAGGAGATCTCCTGTGATGATACTGGCAAGGCGGCTTTTTATTTCGTCTGGTGTACCACATCCAGTGACCAACATTGGGAAAAGTAAACAGGACACACACTTCCTACATTTTACCATGTGGCTTGCTTATATTCATTAAATGCTTTGAGAATCAGGCCTGCAGAGTTAAAATTTCTAAAGAAAACTGTTTTTGTTTTGGGTTTTTTTTTTTTTTTTTGCACAAGGTAATGACATTTAAGGAAGTGTGCTGGTCTACCATGAGCTGTATAGACTGATGGAACTGTTTTAGAAAAACTTAGCATGTGACAAGAACTTTCGAACACTCCCAGTCATGGCCTAATGGCGGGGATGCATTCTGAGGAATCCATTGTTGGAGAACTTTGACATTTCATGGACATCCCAGAGAACACTGTCACAAACCTAGATGGCATTGTCTACTCTCTCTGCAGTAGAGGTAGTTATTATACTTGAACTTGCAGAGAAAAGAAACACAGTGCAAAAGTATTTGTGTTTTCAGAGGCACTGAAGATATGAAAGTCACAAGGGAAACACTATTGGATAGGGTTTTTCCCATTCCATTATAATCTTAGAGAATTCTCATCATATAACACGTTACAACACTGACACCAGTGGATCTAGTAGTGTATTTAAAATATCATGAAATCATGTGTATATGATTCTGTGCTTGAGTTTATATGTATATAACACTTGTTTTGTTGTTAATCCCAGGTGCTGGGATTAAAGACATGTACCACCCTCACCCAGCTATTATAACACTCTTTTTAATATGTGCATACATATGTACACATACTTGAATAATTAGGTACATCCGTGCACATGTGCATGTATAATGTGTGCATTAAAGAAGCATTCTAAGACATAATTCATATTTGAGTCAGCCCTAGGGACAGCTCATATATGTGTGCATAAAAATGTGTGTATATATACTATGTGTCCCTAATCTCAGGTTCTAAAGAAGTGTCCTTAACCTTAATTCTTATTTCAGATTTCCCCAAGGAGGGCTGTTAAGTCTTGCTGTTTTATTTAGGGACTAGTGTTTGTGAACCGAGGAATCAATCTTCTTTGGGCAATTCGAGTCAACCCTGACTTGTCCACTCCAAAGCACGCATACTGCTCCTCTTACTGTGGCAATACCCTTACCTTTCATCTACGGACATGCTGTATTCTTCGCTGTTGCTATGCGGGGGAGGATGTGCCGGGGGAGGGGGCAGCAAGTCTGCCCAGTTCATGCCACCCTGCTTGGGTGCCTTTGGTGTCCGTGCCCCTTTCTTGTGGCCTTGACTCCCTAGAAAAGAAATAAAATACAGTGTCTTTTGTTTCTGACCTTTACATTTTATTTTCCATTATTAATGAGTTTAATATATTCTGCTACTATCCGACAATTCATATGCACATACGTGTGTGTGCACTTTTCTTCATTAGACAGGACTTGATACAAGAGAAAATGCCAAATACCACCAAGTTCAATGCATAGCCCAGGATGACGCATAAGCTTAAGTGAATTTTACAAGTCGTATCATTAATAGTGATCTTCCTACAGCAATTAATTGCATTATGGATTATCATCTGAAACAAATGAGCTGTGGACATATTTTCTGGAGTGCCTTGCTATTATTTAATTGCTGAATTCTAAAATACAATGTGATACAGATACGATCTATTAGTGTTCTACTGTTGCATTAAATCACTGAATATATATCATTTGTACTTGTCCACTGGAATGTTTCAGGCACAATGAAAGTTCTCATTTTCTTGGGGAAGAGAGGTAGGGGTAAGGAAATTGCCAGAAGAACTAATATATCTAATGACAAAGGAAGGAGAAAAGTGAGTTAAAAATAATGGACAGAAATATTTTAACCAGTTTATATAAAATTATGGCTTATAATAATAAAAAGGATGACATCCCTGAACACTTGCAGTGACATGAAGTAGCCCAATGATTCAATTACTATGGTGTTTTTGATTTTAGAAATGACTCCTCCTTTAAACATTGGTAGCTGGTATGCACATGAATTTCTAGAGAGTTTTAAGTCAAAAGATTGTGTGTAATTAAACACTCCCACTTAACATATTTCAGGTCCATATGTAGATTATGAACACAGAGTCTGTAATTGTTTTTTTTTTCACATGAGCCCCCAATATCCCAGAATTGCTTTAATGTTTCTTTATGACTCTGAAACAAGTCTCATGGGAGATGAAGCAGGCTTTAGCTTATTCAATGAGCCTTTAAAATGTTTTTAAGTCACTTGGGACTTTCCTGTCACGGGAACTGTGTGTCATGCCAGTTGTTCTTGGGCTGATCTGCTATTGCATCAAAATGTGGGCTGAAGGGCAAGCCAACTGTTAACAATAAACGCTGACTGTCAGTCCCAGTCTGTTCATCTCCGTGCTCTCTCACACCCTCCGTGGCTTGCACTAGGAGGACTGTGGAACGTGTGTCATGAAGGTAACATTGACCCATGCCCTTCCTCTTCATTTCCTCATACGCATCTGCCCTAAGGTGCTGAACATGGCAGCCCTCTCCTGAATTTCATTCATGTGCTTTGTTTTCCACTACAGGTCATGATCAGATGTCACGTCTCTAGCATCCTTTTATCATCCATGGAATAACCAGTGATAGCAGAAGTATCAAGATCAGGCTTCTAGAGTGAGGGATGTAGATGCCAAGGGAGAATCAATCACCTAGTTTTTCTCTACAAGTAGCTAAGAGTTCAAAGACAAAATGACTGATCATAACCAAATACTTAAAACATTGGTGGTGATTTTCCCCAAAAATACACACGTGAAATTTTGTTCAAAACATGGAATTTCATTACTTTGAAGAAGAAAAAGGAAAATCATTTAAGACTTATCGAGTATTTAGTACAAACCCCCACCCAACCTCCCCTGCCCCAAAATCTAAAATAGTAAAGAATCATCTCTAAGTTTCTGTAATTCACATAAGAACCTGTGTGGTACAGGCTAGGGATTGCCACACCATTATGCCTCTGTTAAGGGGAGATAGAAAACTGCAGATGTGAGCATCGTTAGAGAAGAGGGCAGAGCCGATCGGCACAAAGAACCTAGCAACACCTCGTGCAGTTGCCAGGAGGTTCTGTTCTTCCCTATCCTGGAGAAAACATGCTCCACTTAAGATCAATCGCTCTGTTCTCATTGTGGTGTGACTTGCCACATGTTAGTTCTAATAATGAACCGCCTTTAATTACGAAAACAGGACTTAACTACCAGCAAACTCCCATCTGCAGCGCCGATCAGGAAAACAGCTGGGAGACAGCTGCAGCCGCACGCCGACCCACAGGGAAGCCTCACCGTGGCTTCTGAGGCAGGACAGATGATACTGGGAGGAAACATTATGAGCTTTCCAGCAAGAACTGGGAGACCCCGGAGAGAACGTGAACTAGGATAGGTTTCTGCTATCCCTCAACCCCAGATTCCTCGGGCTTTCGTCTCCTTGAGCGTACCAAGTGGTAACAGCAAAGTCATCGCAGATGTACTATTTGGGACTGTGTTTTGACTAAGGGAAGGAAAAGAAGTTTAACTGCCTTGGAAATTATTTTGTAGTTTGGACTTTGCTAAATTTCAGTATCAAAGAAGGAAACAGAACATTTGCTATTTGATGCTAAGTAGGGTATGACGTCGTTTATTGGGTGGATGGTGCTCTAGAGCAGACCTGTGTCTGGGACTCTTATGATACAAGGTGATGATTCCCATCACTTCGTTACACAGCTGACCAGCACTCTGCTCATCAGCTCTTTTAAAGATAAAGGCCAACACTGTCTTGGGTGTTTCTTACTTACCAGATGTACTACTGCCCCGATCCGAGCTGTTGTAAGATCCTCCTGTATTCTGGTCATACGATTGGTTGTATGGGATGGTTGGAGGGATTGTGTCATTTGCCCGATAATCTAAACATTCCAGATAGGAAAAAAAAAAGGTTTATTTCATCATAGTTATTTCACATTTGTTTGGATTCTATTTCTGAGTAACAGAAGACAGCAGCTGGATTATCTACTCGCCTGGTTTCTTGTTTTTCACTTCAGATTAAGATGATAGAGAAAAGCTTCTAGTTGAAGTGCACACATACATAGATGTATGTATGTATTTTTAAATATAATAACAGGGACTGTGGGCACAGCTTCATACTAGTGCTTGTTTCACATGCATTAGGACTTAGATTCAGTTGAATGTCCGGTATAGTATCTCTCCCTCTTTCTCTCTCTGTCTCACTCCTTCTCCTTCCACCCCTGTCCAGAGTAAAGGTATTATAAACCAAGACAGATGCCAACTGAACCTAGACCTTGCCCTCAGTTTATCTTCTCTTCGGTTGTCTCTGTCTAAGCATGCATCATGATTGTGCTTTGCAGCCTAGATTCAAATGGTAACATACTTGTAGATTAACTACCTATGCAACTCTACCTATATACAGAGAGAACTGAAACTTGACAACAACATTGTATCTATTAAAAACGTAAGAAAACACAGTATCTTGATCTGCCCCAGAGATGTTTCTGCTAACCTGGGCAGAGGTGAAAATGCAAAAGATAAGACTGCCAGGGGCACACTGGCAGCACTAATCTGTCAGTCGATTTGCATTCCAGAGTCTTTATTATTTACATTTTCACATACTCAATGTGCTTCAAAGCAGTGAAAGTGAGCAGAGGTTCTAAACTTTTTGTACACTGGACTTCCAGACCTTTCCACGGCTCAGAGTGAAAGCATACAAAGTGGCAGAAGAAGGTGACGGGAGTTTGACCACCACAGTGAAGAAACTCCCCTTTCCTTCTGTGTCAGTCTTTGTCATGAACGTATGCAGGAGTCTTAATGAATTTCATTAAATTGGGTTATTATATCAGTCAAGTGCTTCCTTAAACTTGGGAAAAGGTTAGATGACTTTATTATGAAATTAAAACATATAGTGTGGATTTAATCAAATGAAATGCTTAAATTACCCTTTGGTAATCTCGAGTTGTACGTTCACAGGGAAATAAAACCTTGTCTCTAATTACTTACAGTAAAATGTGTCTTTTACCTGTGTACGTGCACAACATTGCCCTAGCTATTCAAATTAGAGCAATCTTGCTTTACCTAGAGGTATAACTTTGCAAATCATGTTACTTCAGCAGTAGCCTGGAGAACTGTGAAGGAATCAAATACCTATCTCTTTCAACCCACACATTACAATACAGAGACATTCCCCTCAGGCCATACAATACCATTCTGCTGCTTCAAGTTAATATTAAACTCAATTTATTTTAGGTTCTATACTGACAGACTTCAATCAGGTCAACCACAGAAATTTAGGTCCCAGAATTATATATTATAGCAGTCACAGGAATCACGCAAGGTGATACAAGAAATTGAACCACTTCTCCAGTTCAAGTTTAATTTAATTATTTTTCTTCAGTTTGATATAAAAATGCCATTCGTTTATAGGACCATGTAGAAGCAATTATCTTCCATCCTCAAGTGGAAAGGATGGAATAGTCTATTTATTGAGAATATGAGGTATTGTGAAAGCTGTACATCTGCCTTATGAATAAAAGATTGCATGTCCTAGGCAATCCTTCACCTACTATTAAATTTAAATTAATCTCAAAACCATTTGAAAATACTTATATATTATTATAAAATCAATTTTCCATGGTCATTGTTGTGCTAATTAACTCTTTTTGACACTGGAAATTCTGAAGCCAAAGAAACAAGAATAATTTCAGTAATCAAAAGAAGGATTTGACTAGGTAGTCACAGACCAGTTTTCATAGTTAGCGCTGGGGGTCAGGGGATCACTACAAGAAGGGGCAGGGACAAATGCAAAGCCCTTCACCTTTGTTCAGCTTGTTTTGCTCCATGATGTTATACTGAATTGGTGCCACTTCCTGTTTCTGCTGCCCCGGAGGCTTCCAGTGCTTCTCGCTGGAGTCCCCGCTGCCATTATTCATATTGTTGCTGAGGTTGGCCTGGATGAGCTGCGTGGTGGCATAGGGAGTAGGCTGCCCTGATGGATTGACAAAACGCCCGTCCTTCAGATTTGGGCTATTGAAGGTTTTCATCTCATTGATTTTGTTACTAAGGTCCACATCACCATAAACAGTTGACTCAGGGAGCATCAGATTTGTTTGTTTGTTATCCAGTTGGTTGTTATAATTTGCTATACAATCAGCTATGTACAATGAAGAGGAAAAGGAAAAAGTCATTCTGCATGGTTATTCGTCTTAAATTGTTTTCTAAGCTTTCTGAGTTATAATGAAATTGGCCTATACAGGAAAAGTGTGCTTAAGATTTACAGAACGGGTGAACTATTCACATGGGCTATCAAAGGAAACCAAAATTTAAGGAGGTAAAAATATTCATACATTTTGATGTAGGAACCAAATAATTTTTGGACTCCGTCGGTGTTAGTTACGATCCTGTTTAAAGTAGCTTTCCTTAACTCCATCAAAAGGAATTCCAGTACAACAGTATACATGCAGATGTGTATGTATCTCATACACATATTTCATACAAATGGGAGACCTTCACATTTCCTGGTTGCAGGTTACGGACCAAGTTGAAGCTACTAGTTGGAGACATTTAAGCAATAGAACTAAGCTGGTGAGGTGAGGAATCCGACCGGGGTGAATACAACCTCTAATTACATATCAATGACCTGAGATTTCAATATTTTACAAAATGCTTCTATTCAGAGCTAAGAGAATAGGGAAAAGCAACAGGAAGTACTGCTCTGGAGTATTTTACTGGTTCATTACTTGGTCGTACAGGATAACCATTATCAGAGAAAGACGCTACATAACCATCATTCATGCTTTCATAATGACACCCCACGGAGTCTAAAAGGATAATGATGGTGACAAAATGAATCATGATGACCCGGGCCATTTAATCAGATAAGGACAGACATAATATCTGATATTTCTAATATCTCATTGCCATGCTAATTCTATGTTCATTGAGATAATTAGGAACCGAATAACACACACGTTGATGCATTTAAAGTTCAAAGTATTAAAACAGCAGGAAGAACTGAAGTTGTATTTTAAGTTAAAAGATTTTAAATTGAAAATTATTAGCGGAATAACATTTTATTCATGTTGCTCAAAAGTGGCACCAACGTTAACAGGTTTCTTAAAGAATTAGCTTTCAGACATCTTTAAAAGTGATAAATTAACATGCTACTTACGAGACAACCAGGAGCATAACCTTAAAAACTTCCAATTTCCCTATCCTAGTGAATTCAACCACTTTGCACTTTGGTTATATACTATGGACCACGGATGTTCAGTTCAAGATTGTCTGTAATAACTCTATCTTTAATTTCTAGGCATTAGGTTCTCTTCAATAGTAAGAAAGACAACAAAAACAGTGTCGTTTTGGAAACCTCATCTTGCTTTGGCAACCTTTCTATATGAGTTTTATGAAATGGGTTGTTTATTGTCTTGGCCTCCTTCTACCCTAAACTGGTAATATGGTAGCCACTGGTCATATCTGGCTCTAAAGAACTTCAGATGTGGCTAAGAGGCATGAGGAAACATTCAATCAAGTTGAATTTTAAAAGCCACCTGTGGCTCTCCTATTGGACAGTAGCTCTGAATGTCACTTCACAGGGCTGTCAGCATTTGTGCTTTCCTGTGGGTGTCAACACTGCCTTTTATTCGGGGTTGTGGGGCTCTCTGTCTAGACCGAGCATGGAGCTCTCAGGACACAGACCTGTCATATGGATAAGTAACATTTACCACCAGTAAATGAGACCTAGGATTGTTTTTAAGGGCTTGTGATTTCTTCTCACATTATAACGTATTTATCTACAGCCCACCTTCTCTGTCTCCTTTTCTTAGGCCCATGCAATTTTCTATTTCCATCCTCACATTTTCTGCCTTTTTTAAAAAACCTTTTATTTTAGTTTCTAAACTTGTTTTGTTTCCTTAGGAAAATTTTCTAACTTTCCTACTTTAGCCTGTAAATTCCACATTCCACTCTGATGTTTTAGGTTTAGTTTATATAATACGCCATAAATGTAATCCAGCTGTGTGCTTATATGTGTTGATACCACTGAGTATCTCTGTAGCCTTGGGATTTGTTTTTACTATTGTGAATTCTGATCTAAAAATTTAGTTCACTCTCATCAAAAAGTTTTGTTATTACTGTAGGTGATTATCACTGTTGTTGCCACTGAAAATTTTGCTTTTTTTTTTAAATCAATTCTTTGGGCCTCAAATAGTCATAATAAAACTTAGAATTATAAATACTATGACTTTTTCATAATTTTATTTTCTAGAATTTGTATGTTCCGTGCAGGGATGGAGAAGATATTTGAGCATGCTAGTTAGTGACATATTTATGATTTCCTAAGGTTGTTGACTGGTTTCCTCCTCATTCAGGAAGGACACATGACATTTTTCTGGCTAACTCCTGGTAAGGCTGATGTGGTTTCGGCTTTAGCCGTGCCCCTAACCTGGGCGACTGTAGGTTGTCAGGTTGCTGTCGCTGTTGCCGTTGCCGGCTGTGCAGCAGTTGATGGAGCAGTCGTTGTGATTGTTGCCTGTGTTGGGCCATGTGTCTGCCAGCCATGGCTGCGTGGCAGGTTCACTAATGTTGAGGAGACCCGGCCTAAAAGAAAACAATACAGAAAAGGAATGGAAAACAATTCTTAGTTGGAATTCCAGCAAGAGTTTCGTTTGATTAACCTCCCCATAATATGGTGAGCTATACCGAATGATACTATGGTATGGAATGATACCGTAATATAGATACTATACAGACAGGCAATTGTAATCTAATGTTCTAGGAAGTATTTCTGTGGACAGAGCCATTAGATCTGTAGAGCTGTGTTTCAGAGTGCAAACTGCACTTTTTTTTTTTGTCACGGTGTTTAGAAAACAAATACCGGATCTGAAATTACCAGAGCACAATTTTGAGACTTATAAGGCAGGGCTACCTGCCTGACTTCACTTTTGATCCACTAAAATTGCTTCATTATAAAAACAGAACATGTGCATTTGCTACACAAACAGATCTTCTCATAAAGCATTCTTGCACATTTTTCTCCAAAGCCATGTTGCTTTCAGAGAGAGCATGGGGCCCTACAGCATCTTGTACAGGGCCGCATCACTGTATTAGCATGCTCATCTGTAAGCTTGTCAGTCATGGGGATAACGTAAAAACGTCCTGAGTCCTGCGCACTGGAAAGCTAATGAATAAAATTTGATGAAACAAAGATGTTGGCTGTAGTGGGTTTAGCCTAATGCATTTGAGGTATAGAATAGAAAACTCTTTAAGTAAGGAAGGATGATAGAGTAATTTATCTAAATTGACAAAATTGATGGACTGGATTTTATAAGTGTATATCATACCTTATAATTTGCATAATTGTTATAATTGCGTTCAATTTATATCTGAGAGGAAAGAGCCTTTTTAATTGGACAAAAGGGGGGAAATATAGTGGATTTAGCTTAATGCTGCTTGTATTATAATGTTAATTTTGGTCCCCCCAAACTGCCTACACGAGTGTCTGCATGTAAGGCACTGATTGTCCCCAGTTGGTTCTGATTGGTAAATTAAGATGACGGTAGCTAATGGCTGGACAAGATAGAGATAGGCAGGACTTTTAGGATCCCTGGGCTTGGGACAGACAGGTAGAAGATCTGCCATGCCAGGAGAAAGAGAGAGGAGAGACACCATGACTGAGAAGAGTGGAGGGCAGACAGGCATGGCCGGCAATGTGAAGGAGCCAGGAGAGTGTGGCCGCATTGGTCATCCCTCTGGGTCCAGGCCAGCCAAGGTGGAAAATAGACTTTAGTAAGTAATAACTCAGGATGACCGGTGTCACAAGGTGGACTAACCAGGTGGAGGTTAGGAAGTGGCCCAGCTATCACACTGATTAAGGCATATCAAAATATAAAGGTAGTGTGAGTGTCTTTCATTCGGGAACGTAAAGGATTGGGGTGGGTAGCAAAACCACCCGCTGCCGGAATTAATGGATAAATAATTTTTACACCAGTTGACCGAAAGAAATATCAGTGTCCTCCCCTCTGCCCGTCCACAACTAATGCTATTCCACGTTCTCTTTGTGGAGGCGGAGTACACATGCAGTAATGAATGGGTGTCCTAGACCGCTGGTGCCAGGGAATCAAACTGTGGTGCACATGCTCTTTCAACTCTACTTGGTAATGCAGCACAGGGAGGAAGGGCCTGAGATGCACTGCGCTGTGCTGTACCCACAGTAGAACAGACTGGCATCGCAGACTATTCGACGGTTGTGTTTTCTTCGCTAAAGCACAACAAACGTACTTCTGACTTAGCTGGGGAGTGTATATTTACTCAGTTAAAACGACTATTTACTCCCTGCTTATAACGTGTGAGGCATTGTGCTGAATTCTTTAAATGTAGGTACACAGTTTAATCATCACAATTTTACGGACCCAGGCTGCTAGCATCCATATCTTACAGGAGAGGAAACTGGGACATGGGAGGGAGGTTAGGGTACTTGTCTCCACAGTGAGTGGCAGACGCGAGCAATGTCTCCAGTGTCCGCGCGCTGATGTGGCATGTTACTGATGTGTCGTGTTCCAAACACACACAGAAACCTGTGGGGATTCCTTGATCCTCCCAAACACTCCGTAATTGGAACAATGAAGAAAATGTACCATAGTCTCAATAAAGCTTCAAAAATTGGGCTATTCAATTATTAAAGGTGTTGATAAAAGCATGTTTTGAAGACCGATGTTGCTGCAATGTTGAAATATTCAACATTTTATACATAAGCTGTGGCATGGATGTTTGGGGTGTGAAATAGATGATGTAAGCGACAGGAAATCTGCATCCAGTCATCGTTACGTTTCTTATTTTCTTTCCCCTGAATGCAAACCTGGAGTGCTGTCACCGTTGAAGTTCTGCATTTTGGTGTGAGACACAATGGTATGTATGAAGTATAAGTCAAGTGGAAATTTCCCAGACTGGCTTGAGTGTTTCAAAAGGAAGAGACAGTGTTTTGATGCTACTGATTCCCTCTGTAAACACTGTAAACACGTTTACAGTGAGTGCTCTGATATTATCAGGAGCTTAAAGCTTCTTATACAGACGGGTGATTTGAAGCAGGAAGGAAGATGAGCAATCACACCCCGGGCTTCTGTTTGGACTTGAGTTTGGAATGAAAAGTATTCTCAGGGAGAAGGTAAAACATGACTCTCGTTCCATAACGAAGCTTAAAGTGCCAGGTGTGTGTGGCAGAGGTCTTGGTAGAAGGGAAGGGTAAGCACAGATACTGTTAAGGGGGTCACCTGACTTCTGCAACCAACAATTCCGAGGGCTATGTTTATCCATTTAAATCTATGGAACTAATGTGTAAGTTTAGCTGCTCAACAGAAGCAAAGCATATAGCGGCTACTGGCTTAAGCAGGTTAAAAATAATTTTACATGATTGCGTATATTAAGAGGATTTTTTTGAATCACGACAAACAAAACAAAACAACAAAGGACCCAAATGTGTCCCAAAGATTACATGCCCATTGCCTTCAGTTCTGGGTTTTCCGTTACTTCAGATATTCCTATCTCTCACTCCAAGAACGCTTATTTGAATTGATAAACCACAACATAAATACCATACCACAGAACCTAAGAGCTGTGGAAAAATTATGCAGAATCCCAGCAGTGAAGGCTGCCAGCCTATCGGCTGCGGCCTGTCTCCACGGACTGGGTGAATGAGTTTCAAAGCCCCAGGTTCCATCTAAGAGTTGCCAAGGTTTTTAAGAGAAGCAAGATGTGGGTTTTATCCACTTCTGTCTGTTTGCCCCTGACAGGAAATGTGGTGTTGGCACATTAACCAGGCAAAGCTGACCTTCGCACACCCCCCCTCAGGTTTCCCTCTTTTTTCTTTTTTCCTGGTTCATGTTGTGGTTTGGAATTTAAGTGGGTTTTCTTGGAAGAGGCAACTGGAATATTTGAGGCATGAGAAACAAATGGGTAAGAAGAGCTATTTAATATTACTATGCTCCATCTGGATTACCACACACTTGGTCCTTTGCATGCCGGGAGCAGATCACGTGGTATGACCACAATGCTCATTCATCTTTAAGGGATAAATAAATCTACTGTGTGAGAAATTCTAACTTCTTTTTTTTTTTTAACATAGCCTCTTCTCTTATAAAATGAAAAAAAAAATCCACTTCCAAACAACAAACCTTTAAAACAATCAACAACAAAATGGGGCCTTTGGCATTCATTTATCTATCAAGCCATTCATCCTTCTCAAAGAGTGTATCAGTGACAGTGTTGGAGTACAGTCACTGAGTTTTCTGATGTCATCCAATAAATCAGCTTGATGACGTAAGAAAAACGTATTTATTGGGCTGGGAAGAGAAGCCAGTCAGTAAGGTGTTGTGCAGGCATGAGGAACCAGGTTCAATGCCCAGAATCCATGTAAACAGCTGGGCGTGAACACTTGCTATCCCAGCTCTGGGGAGGTGGAGACAAGGCTGGAACCCACTGGCCAGCCAGCTTCACCTAAATGGTGAGCTTCAGGCATGCAGTTAGTTGTGTACCACCTGATGTGAGTGCCGAGAGCACAACGTAGATTCTCTAAAGCTATAGTTTAGTGACACTTTGATTTTTCTTTTTCTTTCTTTTCTTTTTTTTTTATAAGATAGTCGATTTATTTCATGCTTAATTGAGGTAGTTCCATGGTATGTATTTCATCGGGAGCAATCAAAAGCAAGACTGGATAAGGGGATGTCAAGATTGCCAAGGGATGGTTAAGTAGAAAGTCATCTTTGGACTAACCTTATATACTGCACAATGTCATGATCCAGCAGGCATAGCACACAATGTCACATGGGCTAGCTAACATGGCAGTCTAAGATTCTTTGGGGTTGATATACTGCCCTTGAATCCAGGGGTCTACCGATACTGGTTTCTTCAAGAATGCGGATATGCTCAACACACATCCCAAAGATCACTCTTGCCTAAACTGGCAGAGAAGCGTCAAGAATTGTTTTAATGAAACTAGATTAAGTTGGGACAGCTTGTGTTTTCTTCTAGAATAGGAGGGGGTGGGGGTGGGAATCTAGAGATTTCAGACAACTGACCCTAGGGAAGAGAAAAGGGTAAGATGCTCAGTGGATTCAGGGTGTGAAACCATCTGGTGTGAAGGTTTTGGCTGCGGTATCATTGACCTAGTGATGTGCCAGGTCCATTAGGATCCAGAATCTGAGATGTATGAAGAAACCCAGAGCTGAAGGGATAGACAAAGAGAACTCAGCAGAGACATTTGATATGGTAACACTTTCTCTGCCCCATCAATACAAAACATACACATACACAACTGTGCATTCACAGGCACGGCACACAAATACACACAACCATTCCATGGCTAGGAATGACGTCTCTTCCCGATGAACCATTTTCAGTATTCCATTCCCCAACTCCCCCATGAATAGCAACCGCCATGACAGTAAATAGTAGACTTTTAAAAGTGTCTATCTTTATTGTTCACCTTGTCCTTCTCACTATACTGTGAAATCCAGAGTGCGGATTTTATGCAGTGGCTGCTACTCAGTAGAAGTTTATTCTAGCTAATGTATCGATGTTTAAAATTGTGAAAAAAAAAAAGACAAAGCAACAACTAGTCATCCTGAGCTTTAACTGTGACTTCCCCCACATTCCTGAACCTTTCGCCATTATCCTGAAGAAAGTGATGGTCTCTAGTGAGTGCTGGAAATAAATACACTTCATCGCTAGGGCATGTGCTTTTCTTTCCCCCCTTTTGGTTTGTTTTTTTTGAGAAAGGGTTTCTGTGTATAGCACTGGCTGTCCTGGAACTCACTCTGTAGACCAGGCTGGCCCCCAACACAGAAATCTGCCTGTTTCTGCCTCCCAAGTGCTGGGATTAAAGGCATGCGTGTGCCACCACTGCCTGGCTAGGCATGTGCTTTTAAATGTAGACAGATCTGCCTTCATTGCTAGTGAATTTTCAAGCACAGAGTTTGGGAACTTGGCAATTCTTCATTTAAAATGGAACCATTTAATGCCACTCAACACATTTCTGCCCTTGTTTCCCACACAGTGATTTTGTTTCCATAGGTGGCAAATGCTTTAGCAAAGAGATGGCGTTTATATTTTATTTTTATGCATGTGCATGTGAGTTTGTCCACACGCCTTCATGTACAGGGGCTACTGCCAAGAAAACTGAAATCTACAGCTTAAGTATATCCACAAAAGGTGGTGGCTAAATAATCAGGCATTCCAGATTTACCTAAGAGGAAATGTTTCTATGCTAGAGGCTCATGCGTGAATGCCTGGGCTGTCTGGGACTTACATGGAATTCCCCAGCACACAAAAAATATGCTGTGGTTTAATTGGTGAATCTAGTGGATTTTTTCTCTTTTTTTTATGTCGACTTCTTAGGTTTGGGAGTGATTGGGAGGCTGGCTTTGTTTCACAGGTATGAAAACAAGAAGTTAATAGTATCCCAGAATGAAGAGATTAGTGCCTAATGCAAAGCCTTGGGCAGAGGTAGGAAACCTTCTTTCAAATCTCTCTTTGTTATACGGCAAGTTCAGTAATGTTCCTATCAGCCACTCCTTAGATTCAGGAATAACACCATATTCTAGTAGTTAGACACATTATTCATATCTACACTCAAAGGCACTCAGCAAGTTAAGCAAATTTGAATTATAAAATACTTTCTGTTGGTCGGGTTTTTAAATTTTTTCTTTTCTTTTCTTTCTTCCTTTCTTTCTTTCTTTTTTATCACTTTAATGTTACTGGATTTTTTGGGGGTGGGGTGGGAAGTGGGGGGTGGTGAAAAATCACCTTCTTGGGGAAAATCCTTAAGCCTGTGTTTTATCCCCTGCCCCAGCCTCTTTAAGCTTTCTGCCACCTCAATTTGTGATTTCTCTGTGAATACATTACAACTCACTGAATAATAATCACAAAAAAATACCCCATAAATGTGGGACTGAGGTTCATTTTTAATTAGAGGTGAAAACATCTCTTTGTTAACAAGCTACCTAGATTTCTTCCTTCAAATGTATTTCCCCTCCATACATAGATGTAGATGTGAATTATGCTAAATTCCTGCTGAGAACAAACATCACCCACAACTTCTGAGCAACTGCCCCCCGTTCAGCAGGTTTTCAGGGGAACACCTTTCTTTGATAGTGTCTGTTAGCCAGCTATATTTCTTAATCTTCCTAAGTGCCAAGGCTTAGTCACTTAACTCCTTTTAATCATCTGCTAAATCAGCAAGTCTGCTTTTCCTGGGTAGACTGCTCCCTCTCGTGGTCAAGAACTGAAATGCAACCCATTCATACAATAACTGCAGAAATTCCTTGGTCAACAGCTGAATGGAGAGATCATGTCAAAGTAAGTGAACAAATTCAACACGGAAGTTTAACCTTTTAACAAAGGAAGCAATGTCAACGACAAAAGAAAAATAATTGGAATACCCCTTCGGATTTAAAAAGCAAGCAGGATAATTACCTCCCTCCACTGCTGACGGCTTCACCTCCTCTTTGATAAGTTACTAGAATATTATTAAAAAAAAAAGAGAGAAAGAGAAAAATTAATAGACATGTTTGTATAGCAGAAGCCATTAAATTCATGAACATTTTTCTAAATGTCATTCAATCTCTCTTCCTACCTAGAAGATTTATAAAAACCACTGCAAGATGTCACAGAGTTTTGCTCCATCTAGGAATACTTCAGAAGGTAATTTTTAGACAAACTATATATAGTTTTTAATTTCTTAGTGTCTCAATATGATTGCAAGGAGCAAAATTTAAAACTCCAGGACACTGTTACTAAGCACAACTCATTCTGATGTGTATACCACTATCCATATGGATTTGTTCAGACTTTTTCACAAGATTAGATAGGTCTATGATATCTGTATGTATAATTTTAAATTTGAGGGGGGGAAGAGACATGGCTAGATTGTCTTCCCAGAAGAAACACAGAAGTAAACCAAAGATACATGGTCAAAAAAACCCTCTTTCCACATACAAAGACTTATGCCAACTTGTGACAACTAATGTGACCTGTTTTATACATGGCTTACGATTTTATTCGTGGCTTTTGATTTTATATGTAGCTTATGAAAACCCTTGGATGTTATGTTTCTATCAGATGTTATATCTCCAGCACACATGAATGAAAAAAAAATCTTAGTTTTTATTTTGGCCAGAACAAACACCGATTTATAAATAGTTAGGCAAGGAGTTAAGAAGATTAGCTTTCCTGTAAATACAGACACATTTTCTAAGAAGAAATGTGTTTTTAAAAGCTGCCAAGTTTCTGCTACTTAGAAAAACTCTAAACTGGAAGTCTGCTAGGGAGAGATAACTGTGCCCAGGGATCCCAATAACTGGATTAAAACCGAGGACACATAACTACAGGGACATCTTTGACTGCAGGTGATGGGAAAGAAACATCCATTCTGAAAGACACGGAATGGAAACAAGATGAAGACTCTGACTTGTTGAAAATGAGGTTTCATCTCTCACGTGAGAGAGTGATTTGGGGGTACCTCCAAGAATACTAATTCTACAGACAGAGAGTTCCGAAGGAGAGAAACTGTTCTGCTGCTGCTGGAAAACTTGGAGATTTAAGGCAAGGGGAGACTGATGCACTGCCCGGTGTGATCTAATCAGTCAGATGATTAGCACATTCAATCATGCGGGGGTGGGGGGGGGCTAGGAAAGGTGTGCTTGCTTCACAGAGACCATGCATGCACACGGGGCTGAGATGGGAAGTGGCATGCAGAATATGGACCTGCATTCAGTAGGCGGAAAAGCAGCACCAACTATGTCTACTCCAAATGCATGCCTGGCAGGAGTGAAGGAAACTGTGTACTCTACTATGTGAGTGAGTCCTTTCCCCGAGTTCCAGCTCAGAGTGAACAGGAACCAGAAACACAACAGCACCACACATGCCAAACTAACGTACAGAAGGAAGAGGTTAAGTGCATATAGATACCTGTTGGTGTGAAGGTAAAGGACGGGACTGAAAAATCAAAACAAAATATAAACTAGTTATTAAGCTGAAGAGAGAAGGGGAACATATCACATTAGTATAAATCAAGCAGACAGCTGAACATAAAACAAATGTAAATAACCAAGCCGGTAGGTCTGACACTCTGATATATGAACAACACCAATCTGAAGTCTAAAAAAAAAATGAAGCTTGTCTCTACAGGTACCATGCTGAAGTGTCTGACATTCTCGCACGCTCAGGAGGGGGACTGTCTGGGTTAGCCCGTGAATGACCTTGCATTTAGTAACACAGAGTCTGCACACGGCTTTAGTACAAACAGAGGTCCTCTGCTATTAATCACTTCTAAACACTGGTGATGGATTCTTAAACAAGTATTATCAGGGCTGTGCTGGGACCTTATCTAGACATCTAAAAGTAAATGCTTATTAGGAGGAATAATAGCGTCGGTGAAGTGTTCCTTACTGGAAAGAGAGAGAGAGAGGAGAAAAAGGTGAGTGAGTGAGAAAGAGAGAGAGAGAGAAAGAGAGAGAGGAGAGAGAGAGAGAGAGATACACAGAGACAGAGAAAGAGAGACAGAGAGAATATGAATATCATAAAACCATACTGCTTTACTGAGAATTGCCCAGCACCACAGAAACAGATTAACGTGTTTCCTTGTTTTTGTTAACATCACAAAATCTGTGAATGGATAGGAAAAGCAGTGGAGCTAAAACTCTAATTTCTTTGCCAAACTTTACATGCAGAAGCTTTTTCTAGGAGCAGAGAGAACACTTTTCTTTTTCTTTTTTAGACGCCATCCTAGAAGCTGAACAAAAGAACAATAACACCCCTCTGAGAACCTTCACTCCCTCTGCAGTTATAAATCTTAATCTAATCAATAATGCCTGAAATTGAACTACAGACCTCAAAAGTAGCTGTCTGGCCTCCCTTCCTCTCCCCCCCTCCCCCGTCACCTCGCCTTGCTGGGTGTGGGACAGCAACACAACAATTTCCATGTCATTTCATAGAGGGAGGAGACTGAATGATTTTCCAGTCTCTTCCCTTCAATTTGAAGGTAATGCTGTCCTAATAAAGAAAGCAGCAAAATTCCATTCCTTCCTTTCAGATTAAATCTTGCCTTCAACAAATCTTTAGGGCAAAGAAAACTGGAAAGCTGATTATTTATCATGTATCAAAAACAATGAAGTGTAGTTTTCATCCATGCATCAATAGGTCAGATACTGACGGTGGGATTGGAGCTTTAGTGGGAACGTGCTGGGAGCATCTTTGCTTCTTTCCAAACCACTGCATACATACTTCATACTTGGGAGAACAGCAACAGACCCCTCAGCACATACTTAGTTTATCCACTGGCCTTCACATACATATAGGCCCACTTTAAGAATTCTATTGTGTTTTTTTTCTCCTCAGAATGTTTAAAAGTTATTATAATTTAGCCACATGAAAACAAACCAAAGCAAACCAAAACTCCCTCCCATAGTAACAAGTCCTCATAAAACACAAAAAAGGAGGTGCATTTGAAACTAAATCTATTCAAGTAAGAATGGAGTGTGTGAACATTAATTTGTGATTACAAGGACATAGGAAAATAGAAAACAGGTCCTTCTGCTCACCCTAATTTGTGAAGATAAAGGATAAAGGAAGAAAGGCCGGTACTAAATGGAATTTTATCCACTGAAACCTAACTTCATCCTCAAACCCTCTACGAACATGGTTAACACTCTATATGCTCACTGATGTTAAAGATCTATGCAGGAGGGTACAGACGGGTACTCAGGATTCCTGCACATCACACCTACGCTGAGATACAGTGAGACCACATCAAAAAACCCCCACGGGCAGCCAAAGCCACACTCTGACTGGATGTTGTAGAGGCAAATGCAAGTTTTGCACTGATCTCTTTAAAATATGCCATATCTTCTCTTATTAAAATCTCTGGTATTAATTTTTTTTTTGGCATAGGCAATTTAAGATAACACAACATACTTTTTAAAAAAATGCACAGAGAAAGAATTACAAAGGAAAAAATGTCAAATCGAGGACAGCAGAATCAAGGGCTCATTAAATTACATTTGTCATTACGTTTCATGATTTCTGCCTCAACAGAAGCTAATTGAAAAGACAATGGTATTAGTTGGATAGCTCTGGGGAGGGCACATAGGTGTTTTACTGGCATTATAAAAGGACATTAGTGAAGGAAAAGAATGCTTTAAGAACTAGGAGAGTTTTGTGTCTTTAGATCTCAAGACAACAGAGAGTGGTTAACCTGCTACAATTACATAGTGAAGACACTTCACTGTAATAGGAAATGCTCGAGTTCAGGAGCTGGATGCTCACCCAGTCAAGGCGTTGATGGAGGTCCTTCAAACAGAAAATACAAGGAACTCCGAATTTAAATATTACTCATGTTTCTTAACTCAAATCATATTGTAAAGACAGACTCCAAGAGCACACTCCTTCCCCAGCCGCCCACCCCCTACAAACTTGTCTACATTGATCTGGACTCAGAGGTTCATATGGTCAACATGTGGCTGTCATTGTTCCACTTTGTATACACAACGTGCCACACTGTCTTTGCGGTGGCCCTAAGCCCTTTGTTGTTTCACAGGCTGGGACACTGACAGAATATATGTCTGGAAAACAAAAAGTACTGGTGACAACCCTAGGGACATTTACATATGGAGAGGAGGCTGCAGAGCCCACCAGGGATTCATTTTCACAGGACTGATGACAATCTGGCTCAATTCTTTTGTCAAGCTCTTTTGTAAGCAAGGGCACAGTTTAGCTTGCTGACCTGGAATCCTGTCTAACTGTGTAAGAGGTATTTGAGTTCCACTTTGCACTGATAGTACTGACTTAGACACACAATTACTCAGTGACAGCACTTTGCCAGGACATGTAGAAAGTGTTTGCCTAAGAAACACGGCGAGATTAGAAAGGAGGTAATGATTGGTCAAGGGATATCCTTATTAACACTCTTCACAAACTGCTTTGCAGCAATATAAACCTCTTATATCAGGGTGATGTATGGCCCCTCTAACTAGAGTAAGTCATAATGTTACCACTAATATCATGGTATTTTTTTAAGAACAAAAAACCACATCATTTTGAATAAGGATAGAAAAGGGGGGTTATCCACTAAACACTGATGTGTAGCTGATCTATTATAGCCCAAAGTTAATGGACACATGGGAGTGGAGCAGCGGCAAGAACCAACTCAGAGAATAAAAATTAAACATCAGCAGTCTCCAAGATCTGAGGGTCTGCTGCAAAGGGGTCTTTGAGCCCCTCAGCCTATGTAGCCCATCCTCAAAGCTTTGAATTATAGCAAACAGTGCATTCTAAACCTGTGTAGACATTTTAACAAAAATCATTAGTTAGGTGTATATAAATATTCAACTCCACAATGCTAAATCTATGAATGATAGCTAAACCTCCTCAATCTCCCACCTAAAGCACCCCGCACAGCCATCATTTCTACGCACTAAGGGGAATTATTATACACAAGTAAGTGGCAGTAACCGCTCATCCATAAGAACCAAACAAAAGCAAATGAAAACCCCCAAGCAACAACACCAAAAAAAAAAAAAAAAACAAAAAAAACAAACTGATCCTGAATTTAAAGCCTGGATTTCTAATTCCTATGACGGACAATTTCAAATTTCCGGCAAGAACATAAAATAAAATATCTGCCTGAAAGTATAGGGCAAACTCTACTGCCTAGGTGGGCAGTGGGTTCTGAGAGGCTGACATTTCTATTTGCTGTCCTGCAATCCAGGCAAGTTCCTATGTGGACAGTGGAGCACTAACAGCACGACCGAGGACCTTCATTTACTAAAGCCATTTAAGGAAGGCTGTGTGACATAAACAGCATATTATGAGTTTGAGATAAAAGGTCTTATGGCCGGCACACCTTTCCTGATACCCGCATATGTGCTGGTGAGCCCGTTTCTCTTCTTGCGGTGTCTGTAGAGCCAGATGCTGAAGACCATGAGGATAATCCAACAGGCTGCCCCGATGCCCGCAATGAACGCTGGCTGCTTCACCACATCTGAGATCTGCTGGGCAAGGCTTACTTGGTCCTCGGGAGACACGGGGTTTCCATGAGAATCTGAAAGGCCATCTCCTAATTAATAAGGGTCAAAAAAAACTCGACATGACGAGCCTACCCATGCATTCAGTATAGATGGCTCTCGTTTTATCTTCTATTTGGACAATCATTTCTCTTTTGCCTCAGGCACCACAGGGAAGTTGTGATATTTTTCAAGAAAAAAAGATTCATATTTTTCCCTACATTTTCATTCCAAACAAATAAGTCAAACTTTAAGACACATACTTAAAGACAAATGTGTACTGTCCGTTTATTATAGAAAACTCTGTGTAGGTGTTTCAAGTGGGGTTCATAGGGCAAAACTAACTAGAGATACCAACGTACCTGCTAAAACATGGAGTAATTTAATGTGTTCATATAAACAAGGGGTATAGAATGAGTAAATGTTGGAAAAACAAACTTTTCTCACACTTCTATAGGAACTCTCAAATATTTACTCCAAAAATCATAAACATGGGTCAGGCATAGTGACATGTAGCTTTAATCTCAGACCCACAAGACAGAGGCAGGTGGGTTTCTGTGAGAACGAGACCAGCCCAGCCAGTTACACAGTGAACCTCTCTCTTAAAAATGATGTGTGCGGTGTGCGGCAAGGAGCAGAGAGGTGGGGGTGAGAACAGAAATTTTACTTTTTCTGTAAGTAGAAAAGGAGTGTGCTCATTCCCTTCCCGCAACTATTTTGCAGGATCCTTAACTGTCTTAAGTAACACAGTATCTGAACAATATTCAGAAAGAACTGTAAGACTGGAGGCCACTAAAACACTGTCAAAAATTAGCCTCGCAAGAACTGTGACTAATCTTTCTCTTAAAATAATAATGATGGTCAGCATTAGATATAAGAGAATATTAAATATGTAGAAGGATCATCAAGTGTTATGAACAGCCAAAAAGGACTCATATTTTCTGTTAAGACATTTTGATTCAAAAATTAAAAATTGATAAAATATATGGGTAATAAAATTTACTTACCTCACATTTGTTTTAAGCCTACGGTAATGTCTCTGAAGCCTGCGGTTCTTAGTTCAGGTCCCACAGAGCAAGACTCTTGCAGGAAACCAAGGTTGTTGCTCTACCCTCAAGGCGGCCCATTTTGTTGGTCCAGACTGGTGCCCAACTTGACCCTGCCCGATGAGCCTACTCCCCACTCATGGCCGTGGGTTACCACTCCTCCCCACAGCATACCGTGAAACTGGAATGCTTACCACTCCTCCCCACAGTATACGGAGAAACTGGAATGCTTTGCCATTTTATTATGGTTGGTGCATTCTTGGTTATTATTAAATCATTTAGCAGAAAGAAAAATCGCTATCCTGAACTCTTGTAGTTTTATGTTGGTTTGGATCTATTCCCCTCTTTTTATTGATTAATTTTGTTATTTGATACACACAGTATATTGTGATGATTCTCTCCCGACCCTAGTTCATCTCCTTCCCATTCCCTCATTGCCACCATTTCCTTTCTCAGATTCACATCTTCCAGCTTTGCTTTGTGACCCACTGAAATTAACCAGGGCCATGACCACTGGACTGGAACTATCCCATGGAGTCTGGCCCAGGCATCCGTGAGCACACAATAAAGGGACTGGTTTCCTCTTGTCCTAACCTCGTTAGCAGCCAACTGAACAGCAGTGAGCGGCGGAACCGTTAAACTTTTATAAGAATGTATGTGCATCTATGTGCATACATTTGTGCGCAAATGTAAATGTGTGTGCACATGTGGGTGTGTATGTCTGTGTATACACATATGGAGGCACTGAATGTTTTCTTCAACCTTAGTTTTTGAGAGCGGGTCCTTCACTGAATATAGAACTCATTATTTCAGCTAATCTGGCTGTCAATGAGTGACAGGCATCTGCTTTTCCCTGCCCCTCCAGGGCTGGGATTTGGGAACCACACCTGGGCACTAGGGATTTACATGGGTACTAGGGATTCCAGTTTGGTGCCTCACACTCAGCACTGCAAGCACAGATCCATCTTTGTGGTTCTGTCCTTCTGTTATCTCCCAGTCTTTAGGATGGACAACCCAGAAGTGTATCTCATATACTTGCGTCCTTGTGACCAGCTTTGTATGGAACACAGAAGTTCAACCTACTTCACTGACTCTACTTGCTCTCTACGGATTGTGCACATGTATGTTAGTGACAGCTTCTTAGTGAGGAAGCCACACTACTGAATCCATCAAGGGTTCCTCTCAGATCAATTAAAGGCCCTGCGGGAAACCTCTGAGTACTAACAAAGATCACACCCCACAGGCCCTCTCTCTATAGTCACACCTTCAGGATGAGTGAATTTCTCCTATTCCCAATTGACACTTGTCTGGACTTCCTTCCTTGCAGACCTGTGTGTAATAAACTGCTTCTGTTACGTTACATCTTTGGTCCCACTGTCTCGTTCATGTCTCCCTAAAGACCCACATGCCCCACCCTCATTCATCCTCGTCAAAGGTGTCCTAGAGAGGGGCCATATAGTCAGATTGCATATGACAGACTAAGTTCTCTGTGACAAGGACATCACGCATGATGTTTAGGCATATAAATACCCACAACTAGATGGTTGGATCCCTGCAAGGGAGGGCTGGTTTAGAGTCACTCCATAGAAAAGAGTACTCAAACCCAAATCAGAGACTTAGAGAATTTATGCTAATACAATCTGTACTGCAAGAGCAGAATTTGAGAGTTCCTAAGCATATTTTTTTTCCTGGAAAAATGGTTGACACAACCAATTCTACATATATCACATTTCTTAACTTAAATACTGCTTTTGGTTTATCAAATGATACTGCCTCTCGACAAGACAACTGGTAGGAAAAATGAGTGGCTTTCATGAGTCTCAGTGTACTGAGATTGCCTAAGGAATACAGTACTTCTCTCCATGTGAAATGTCTAAATACCTCTTCATGCTCTGTGTGTGCATGTGTGTGCATATGTGTGTGCATGTGTTAATATGCATATGTGAGTGCATATGTGTGCACATATGTGTGCGTGAGTGCGTGTGTACACGTGTACATGTGTGCATGTGTTCCTATGTACATGTGCACACATGTGTGTGGTGTGTGTGTGTGTGTGTGCAACAGGCACCTTTTCCTTGACCAAAACTGCTAACTTCATCCTACAGAGGGTCAAGGCTGAAAAACTCCATCTTGACATGCAGTCAACTGTTTTCAACTGTTTGTTGACTGAAAGTGTTATTTCCTGTCCCAGACCCTTTTATCTCTGGTTGGCCTAAGAGTATTTCATCCTTTCAACGTTCACCAGGCAGACCTATTCTTTTCATTCTTAATTCATCCTTTGTATTTGCTAGGTTTATGGATTTCATGGCTGTTTGTGCAAGGGTAAGTTGGGTACTTTAGATTTTATAGAAACAGGCATGGGAGGTTCCAACGAAAGTCACCAGACGGGCTAACAGAATAAAGTGTAGTGTGACTAATGAATTAAAATGGCCGCGCAGTATCTCAGGCTTCCTCTCATTGCAGCTGAGGCTATCTGAAAATATGAGAAACTGGAACCCATTTATAATTAAAAAAAAACCAATTTGACTCTTAAATATATTTTGATAAAAAATTTAATAAAATTACTCATAGTCTCTTTTGCCAATTCATCTTCCAAAATGATAGAACGAAAAGGCAGTGTGCTATAAAAGCCAACAGTGCCAATGGGATCATGGCAAAGTAACTTACAATGCTAAAAAATAGATATTGCCATTGACCAAAAGTGGATGAATGTGTGTTTGTGTGTGTCAACTTATATTTGTTCCTATATGTGTTATAAAATTTTTACAGATGCATTAGGCAATTTTTTTTTAGTTCCCTGTACTGCTTGAAATAAACCAAGAAGCTATTTTTGTCTAAAAGGATAAGCATGCAATAATTACTTACAAAGTTGCTATATGGAAAAGATAACTTAAAAAATTATTACAGTGTAGTCCATGGTGGTGAGTGAGTCAGCAAGTTTTTAATGGCAATCTCCTAAGTCCCATTTTGATTTCCATTAGTTGGAAGTTGCCTCCAGACCCAGTGACCTCCTTCTGTGGTGGCCCCCATCATCTTATGGGCAATCACACCGGCGGGAGCAGTGTGCACCTTTCTAAGCCTGAAGTATTTAAGCTCTACCATAGAGGTAGACAATTGGAGATACCTGGGGATAACCCTGGAAACTTCATTGTAGAGACCCAGTCTCATCAGCCTGTGGCCCACAGTGCCAGGGACTTTCAGTGCTTATATGGACCTGAATCTTCACCAACCACTCCATGTTTCTGATACTTTACTGTGTTACTTCACAGAAGTTTAGTAACTGTTCGTCTTATAGGAGCTAGCTTAGTCTTTGCAATGGGATGTGAACAATATCCTGGGCTGAGTGTTTCTTAATTTTATTTTTGACTTAACTCTAGGATGACAATACTGTTAGTACTTTAAGATGATATGTATCTGAGAAGCATGTAGACTTGTGTTATCGGACACTTTGTTCACAACTTCACATGTGACATGAAGAATTACAAAGTTAATTTCTGATTGTTAATATATAAAGTTGACTGTGTACTTCTTATTACTGTGTCCTGCTTAACGATAAAACTATTTCCTCTTGTCTTTTTGGAAACAGTAGTATTTATGGCCTTAGGTTTTACTATTAATCACCTGTAAATTTGTATATTCTGCACATAAAATACATTCTGTAGTGAATGGTAGTCACGAAGGCTTCTTTGCCACATTTTCTTTCTCATTAAACTAATTCAGAAATTGTATTTAACCTTTTAAGTAATAAATATTTCAAATTAAGATCTTAATTTACCTTTTGTAAGAACAACCGTTTATAATTTTAAATAGAGGTTAAAGGTAAATATAGATTTCACAATATGAATTTCCAATACCTGGCTTAGGTGCTACAAAGAGGGGCTTTACTTCCCTTCCCAACCAGTTCTAAAATCCACTAGTAAAAAGACTGTGTCTTTTTCGCTGAAGTTTCCTTGATGCTCAATTAATAGCGTTTGTTAATTAGATAAACACTCCATAAGACAGAGTTAGGAGGAGAGTAAATATTGACAGCAGGGTATTTGAAAAGGCAATGATGTACACTTTGATGTCTAAGTTGTGAGACATCTACAGTCATTAACCATACACCATTAACCAACACCTTGGTCAAGGATGAACCACATGGAGAACCACGTTCCCATAAGACTTCGCCATCTAGTGATGTCCCAGATGTGTGAGTTTATGTAACTGCACGCCATGTCATCCACACAATGACCAAAATCACCTAAAAATCTATTTCTCAGAACGTATTGCCCTTGGGAAATGATTCATGGCTATGTCCCTATAGTTATCTGTGTTTTAAAGAAAGAAAGCCCCAATGCATAAATCATACTGCAGCTTTTACCTGACCTATAACAATAACTGAGCATTCCAAAATAAAGCATACAAAATAAAAACAGGAAAGCAGACCAAGTGGGATAATGATAGATCATGTGACTCTTACCTAACTGGATGAACTGAGGCTCACTCTTCACCCCAGGACCAGCCCCAGTGCTTGCTGCCACCTCCACACTGTACCGGATCCCGGGAACCAGAGAGGGGATGATCACAGAGAAAGTAGAGCCATCTACTGTCTTGTTTATGTGATACTTAGTTTCATTACCAAGACACCAAACCTATAAGAATTATAAAAGCAAAGCTGCTAATGTATCTAAGTTAATCCAGATCTCAACATAAATCACAGATGAGTTTCAGACTTAACACAGAATTTGGATCTATCAAGAGTTCAATATAGGAAACTGTAGAAGTTGTTTGCCTTCACCTAATTCTGAGATTATTCAAGTCACATTGAATATTAGCAGTAGCTCTTAAGTTCCCTCAGGTTTCTATAGGTACTTTTTTTTATTGGTTATTTTGTTTATTTACATTTCAAATGTTATCCCCTTCCCAGTTTTCCCTCTGCAAACCCCCATCCCATCCCCTTTCCCCTGCTTCTATGAAGGTGTTACCCCACTATATTAGATATAATCATGTAAGAATTTATAACATAGGGCCTGGAAGAGATGGAGAGACAATTAAGAAGGCTTACAACATAATTATAGGAATCATGAGAACCAGAGTCATTTGGATCCCCAAACCTATATAATTTAGCTCATAGACATCTGTAACACCAGTTCTAAGGGACTTGATGTCCTTCTAGTGGCCGCAGTGTGCACCTGCACACATATGAATCAATACATAAAACAAGTAAATTACTTTGAAAACATTTTATCATATAAACTGCTCAACTTGCTAGAACACGGTTGTGTCTCTCACAGGCTCTCGTCAGCCCAGTTCACTGAACCTCTGTTTAGTTTTTAACCTCAAGAAATTTTCATGAAGAATTTAGAAATTTATTCTACAGAAAGAATAATAATTTATTCACAAAGCACAGTAATATATCTGCCACCACTTGAGAATTATACTACAAGGGCAACTCCATGTGACCTGGTTTCACAAAATAAAGGTGCATAGGAAGCACTGCGCCTGATACCCTGGGACAAAACTAATCTGAAGTGTCACTAACACATCACATGAGTATCCAAACCAAGAAATAGTGTCTGACAAGACAGAAGAGCTCACGAATAATCTAAAATACTCCATATAAATATGGATGATACTGAAAATATAATACTACCAAGGGGTAAGGGTCACCCTAGGGTTTATTTAAAGTATGGTATGCTGAACTGTGATCAGTACACAATATTAGCAATTCATGCTTCCATCTAAATTAAAATAACAATTTCTGCTTCATAATGCAGAAGAGATTAAAAAGGATAATAACATATACACTTGGTGTGAGAAATTTCTTGTAACAAAAAGGTAACTGTGTAGTTCTGAATTTGGATAGTGATATCCAATAGGAAACTATCTGCTTAGGAGATTGGAAGTTTGGATTACCACTCTAAGCCTTGCTTTAAATTTCATTAAAAGATTAACCATAGAGTGATAATTCTGAATCACCTGGACATGGGGAATGATGATATTTTTATTGTTCCCACAAAGAAATTGTATCTAGAATAGTGAATAATACTCTGGGTTCTAGGAAGTAGCCTCTTCTCCAGCAGTAGGAAGGATCAGCTAGGCTGAGCTGTTACCTAAACTATACTGAGAACACAGACACACAGGTAGTCTGAAAGACCAGAGTCCTTGATCACTTGCCCAATAACATTCGACGTTTCTCTTTAAAAGTTTTTATTACTGCAATACAGTTTCAATGCATAATGCCCACAAATGGTGAGACACTCTATCCAGACCTGACCATTGGAAATAGACTCCTTTGTGATTTTTCCCACCAATTACATTACACAGCTGAACCAAAGCCACAAACTGATTTTGTACCAGTCAATCAGGTTCTGAAAGGCATTTTATTATTTTAAATTGACCATGAAGTTAAGTGAAATCCATCCTTTCAAATTTCTCAAGGAGAGAAATGAGTTCTGACTCTTGGGGGAAAATGTCTACGTTACACAATTTTGCTTGGGAGCCAAGACAACAGCAAATTTTAGGCTCTTTCACAAACTCTTCTACAACAGTCTGTTTCCTGGGGCTGAAACACAGCGTCATGTAATACACTAGTACTGAAATAAACTTAGAGTGCATAAGGAAGCATTTACAATGATGGCCATTTTTATCTTTTAATGACCCAGTTACAATAAAAATTTTATTTGAAATGCTTTAAGACAACTATAATGTATTTACAGCGATCTTTAAAAATACTTTGCTTGCTTGTGTGCATGGTGTGTGTGTGTGTGTGTGTGTGTGTGTGTGTGTGTAGGCCTGAGTTTGACATCGGTGTCTTTTCTGTCACTTGCCAACGTACTTTATAATACAGTGTCTCTTACTGAATCTGGAGTTCACCAACTAAGCTTGACATCCTTAGGTCAGCAAGCCATGGGCTTCTCTAATGTTGGGCTTCCAGGCATGAGACACTAGTCCTTTTTTCCAATGGCTTCTGGGGAATCAGTAAAAGTAAGCACTTTTACTGATGGAGCCATCCCTCCAGCTCCATTAAATCTTGTGTGTGTGTGTGTCTGATCTTTTTGTCCCTAACATATAAGAGCTGGCATTACAGTTATCAACAGTTTCAGCTTTACAAATTTGTCATTTAAAAACTTTATGTTCCAAGCCAGCAAGATGAAGGCGAAGGATGGAGTCTTGGGAATTTGTCCTCCGACTTGTCCTCATTCACCATGGTGCACGAGCGTGATCACACACACACACACAGAATAACTTAACTAAATAAATGTATTACAAAATTATCTTTCTTAGTTCAGCTTTACTTTGATATCTATCAAATTACCCAAATATTTACCAAAATGCACAAACAATGGGCCTGGTTAGACTACTCAAGTGCTTCTGATGTTAGTCTGTAGTGCAAAGTGTTTGGCATACACTGAATACAGCAAATGTGTCCACCTTCCTAAGCACAGGTTCATATTCACAGATACATATCCATATGTGCCTACCCTAGCGATGGATATGAACCTATGCCACAATGCTAGCTAATGAGCTGAAAATTATGGAGGGCATCACAGGACTGCTAAGTACTAAGTAATAATGGTGATAGTAAGCAATACCATGTAATTTATATATAATTACATATAAATTAAATTAACGCCAGGCGGTGGTGGTGCACGCCTTTAATCCCAGCGCTTGAGAGGCAGAGGCAGGTGGATTTCTGAGTTTGAGGCCAGCCTGGTCTACAGAGTGAGTTCCAGGACAGCCAGGACTATACAGAGAAACCCTGTCTAGAAAAAAACAAACAACAAAAAACAAAATTAAATTAACATATAAATGTTATTATATAAATTAAAATTATATTTAAAATATATATTTATATATGAAGTATATATTTATATACCATATTTGTGTATATATAGTTTTATATATATGTCCTATAACTATAACATAAAGTTTGTTTGTAGAAATGTTCAAAAGCACACACTTACACTCAATACATTAGTTCATCACTGTGCTATAACATACATTCATTTCTAGGCTAAGTTTACACCCTTCTAGTAAATCTGAAGTTTCTAATTTTTATTTTTAATGAATGTATTTGCTTAGAATGAGTCCTAGTGAAAACTGTCCATATTAATGGGCAGTGCTATTATTACTTCACAGGAAAAAAATTATCCGGAATCACTAGATAAGATCACTTGAAAAACTTTTGCATATCTCAAACATGTACAACAAACAAAATTTATAGATAAATCTCTGAGATTTGAAATTCGGTTTAGAGTCTAAAACTTCATCTAGGGAAGAAAGGATTCCCTGTATAGGAAAACGAATTTCCCAACCTAATTGTAAGGTCCTACATTTTACAGATGACAAAAGGGAAAAAAACTTTTAATTTTTTTCAATGTTAAACAGCACACGACTATGTTAAGAGCCAGTTCCCTAGAGTAACTCAATTCTGTGTGATATATTTAAGCCATGTTTTGGGGGAAAAAAAAGTCATGAGCATTTAAAAATCTATTTCTATGAGATTATATCACCAAATATTAACAGAGCACTTACAGCCTTTATTTTAACTTTTAGGGTTTTTTCCAAATAGTTTTTCTAGTATGTACAATTACTCCAAAATCACTATGCATAGAATTCAGGAAATAAATCTACATGTCGGCAGTTTGGCCAGCAGATGGCGACAAAGGCCAATAGACGATGTATCCAGGCTACTCTGAGAGGTGAGGCCTGCCTGCTAGTGAATTCACTGAGTGTATTTACCTTATATTCTTGGACCATCCCATTCTGTGTGTCTTCAGGAGGTGGTTGCCAAGTGACCAGAATTGCAGTCCCATTTCCATCATTCTTGGATACAGTTACACTTCGAGGAGGGGCACTTGGTGCTATTTAAATTGTTATAAAAAGTAGACTATAAGAGTGTAGTACATAAAACCCAAGGCACACAGAATTTTAAAACACACAGTAAATATACAGATGCCGCCTATTTTAAATATGGGTATCACCCAATGCTAAAGGGCTCCAAACTACAAGTTTTTTCCAAGTCAATACTAAGTCATTTATACTGTGAATTTCTCATAATCAGTTACAATCACAGCACACAACAGCTCAGCACACGGCAGTGAGGTGGATATGCAAGCAAATGTGTTGCCCGGGCAAGCCAGACCATCTGAGTTATGTCCCTGGATCCTAAGGTGGAAGGAAAATAATATTCTCTCTGTGCCTTCACTATGACAACATACACCTACACACATGCACACATATGCACACCAGTAATTAAAAAGTAAAAACACCCTTAGGAAAATATCTGTTCTGTTTAGCCCGTCACCTGAATCTCATATTTTCTCCATAAAAATCTACAAAATTAAGGAGAAAGAATGGCAATCTTTTTTTATACACTTAATTATAGCCTATCATGTATAGAGTAAGTTACAATTAGAGAAAATTCTGATTTTTTTTGTTTGTTTGTTGGTTGGTTTGTTTTAAAGTGTACTATGACATGAAACGCTCTATACTTATGTGAACACTGTTTTTTAGTTTTCAGTTATAGGGTGGAAATACTGGTTTGCCAAGAACTAAGGGGTTTCCTAGCATGAGGCATTAGGAGAAAATGCACACTCTGGAAAGTCCGGGCAAACCCAGATATTACTCACATTATCTACCCTCTATTAACATAAGCTTCAGTGAATAAAAAAGCAATTGAATCCAGAACATCTTATCTCTGAATATGAATTTTAGTAACAGCGTTAACATTTGCACATATGTGGTGCAGGCCACTACTGAAGCAAGTCACTTACAGTTACCAGAGCATTTTGTTCTTATACTTGGTGTAAGTAAACACATTTCCACAGCAAAACATTTTAATATTACACAGGTTATTGATGACTGTCACCATTAACTTTCAAACAACTTCCACTAATTCAAAAGCCCAGGAAACATCTTTCATGTGTGCAGGAAGCCTACTTTGTTGTACTTGCCTTCTTCTAAGGTTTTGGCAAATTTGATTTCACTGTCTGCTCCTTGAAACTCATTAAAGAATGGGCGGGCTTTAATCTCGTAGTTGACGCCTTTTCTGAGATCTGGGATCACCACGCTGTTTTTAGTTGGGGTCCTCACTTCAAAAACTAACCACTCCGATTCACCATGACTCGCTCCAGAAGGCCGGTAGAGAATTTTATACCCTTGAATATATTGAGATTGTTGGTCCACCTATTACAATGATGAATAAATACAGAGTTAGTTCCACTGTTGGACTGTCTCACTGCAAAGGAATAGAAAGAAACACAGCGCAACAAGTATGACAAAACCCCATGGGACTCCACAATGTACATAGCTGTGAGGTGCCATTAACGTCTATGGTGTTGTCATACTATGTTATACTATGTGGCAGCAGAAACATGAGGTGTCATTATTGATGGCACATGATATAAGCGACATGTGGGCGTCCTATGGAAGGTGTTCTTTTTCCATTTTGGTTTTGAAAACCTAAGAATATGAAGTTGGGAATGGATGGGAGTGGATCTGGAAAGTGTTAGCAGAAGGGATGGGGGTAAGTGTAACCAAAATACATTGTAGAGATGTATACAATTCTCAAAGAATTAATAAAAATTGATTTTTAAAAATCTCCTTAATACTACTTGGAAATATTTCTGTTTTAAAAAAGTACATGTGGCAATGCGCATGTCACATGTCATTGTACTCAAACACTTTGTGATTCAAACCAAATATATATGCATATGTATACTATATATGTATAATATATATATGTATATATATATATATTATACACATATATGGCTTGTTTAGCTTGTTTAACAATGGATCACACCTACTGAAATAAACAAGGTTTGCATAATAAAATTAACGTTGGTATGGAAGTGAACAACAGCTATATAAATTTCCAATGTAGGATAATCTCAGAGATCCCTGCTTATTAAAAATGATACAAACGTTAGCACAACTCACTGTCCAGTGCACTTCGACTGAGGAGGAAGAAAGGATGGTAGGGTTGTGGAGATGCAAGACGACATTCCCCAGTTCTCTCTGGACCTGCTTGTGGTCCACCCCTTGGCTGGTTGGTGGGACATCTGTAACAATTCAAGAACATACAACTCAAGTCTGGCCCCATTCAATGCTACTGCATAGATAGCAACTCTCAGAAAAGAAGATCCAGTGGAACGGTGAAGGCGGCCGGAATACAGAAAAAAAATATGCACAGAGTTTTTATGTGTGCATGTGCATATGTGTGCTCATGTGCATGAGTGCGTAGGTGTGTGTGTGTGTGTGTGCGCACATATGCGTATATTTGCAGGGCCAGGGAAGGACATCGGGTGTTCTGCTTTAACATTCTCTGCCTTATTCCCTTGACATGGGGTCTCAGCCTGGAGCTAGGCAGACAGTCAGTAAACTCATCAGTGATCCTCATGTCTCTGACCATCCCCCATAACCACAGGACTATGCGGTCAGGGTTGGCCTGTTTATGTGGACGCTGGGATTCAAACACACATCCTCATACTTTAAGAGCAAGGGCTCTTAGCTATCTCTCCACACATAACAGCTTAACCTTTTCATCAGGATCAGATGAAGAGAAACAGAAGTGGGGGAGGGGAGAGACAGAACATGCAGGAAACCCGAGAAGGGCAAGAGGCAAAGATAACAGTGGCAAACAGTAATTTTTAAGGGAGCTTCATACCATGTAATGATCATTGTACTGCTGAGCCTTAGGGCACTGGGCTGACTCTGGGTTTGATTCAGCCCTCTAGACGGATCCTAACTATACAAGGAAGAAAGGGACAGCGAATTGCAGCTGAGCCTATGGGGAATGAAAAGCTTGCAAACACTGAGGGGAAACTGAGCGTGGAAAGCAGCTGAGCCACACATCTCTGAGGAGAAACCTGGGTATCTTCCCAACTAAGGTGGATGGCAAGGAACCGCTGCACAGGGAAAGTCACGGACGCTAAGGTGAAGGTCGGATATAGCAAGTCTGGTTAGAAGCGAGATAAGCACGCTTACCATCATTTTCATTGACAATGAATAGTTTACTATACTGTATGTGAGATTTAATAGTGTGTTTGCAGTCTCATGAATACTAAAATGTTCCAGAAGACACGGGCGACACAGCAAGACATGAACAGCCAATAGAGTTCTTTATGTTGTACTATTTTGGGGGGGAATGGAATTATTAAATTTATTAAACTCTATACTCAGCAAAAGCTGCCTACTGCTAAAGAGGCCTCCTTATGTATGAATGTGTTTTTGTTTCAAGTAGCAAAAGAAAATGCAGTGTAAAGAACAAAAAAGAATTAAGATTTGAAAGGGATATGGAACTACTAATAGATTATTATATTTGACAGATGCATTTTAGATGTGTTACAACTTAAAAAAAAAACCAATAACAACAAAACCAAAAAACAAAAGTCAAAGTTTGCTAAATGATCAAATATCCCTGTCTCAGGAAGCAAAACCACCAATATTTAAATGAGATTTGTGGAGTCCAGAGAACCAAGATGAAGGAAAACTAGGACAGACATGTCAACCACTATTAAACATTTGTGCCACCTGGCTGTCTGCATGCCCCACCTAAAAATTAAGTTTATAAATAAGGAAAACGGCCAGGCATGGTGGCAGATGCCTTTAATCCCAGCACTTGGAAGGCAGACACAGGTGGATCTCTGTGAGTTCAGGATAGCCAAAGCTTCGAAATGAGTCCCTTTTGTGAACAAACAAAACAAAACAGAACAAAACCAAAAATAAATAAATGAGCAAGATGATAAAAATAACTACGCCAGGACCAGGATAACTCCTGAGCCCACCCTTTTCCGATTTCCCCCTACTGCCATCCTAATGTTGACTTACAGCGTGCAGACAATGCCAGAGAGAAAACACTTGGCTGTTACTAGGCCATCTCAGGCACATCATCTTTTCTCTCTGTTCCCTCCATTGCTGCTCTGCCTTCAGCAGAGAGAGGAAAGAAGATGGAACAGGAAAACAGAAACAAGATCTGGATCCGTATAAGCACCTTCCCCAGGGCCACCAAAGCTCACGTGACTTGGGGAAGATAGCACCCTCCCATTACCGTCCTAGGGCCTTATTCGTATTAGGCAAGACCTCTACTACTTGTCTGAGTTTTCGCACGGATGCCAAGGATTGGGCTTAGGTCCTCAAGCTTGAGTGGCACACTCTGATTGCTCTTTCTCCTCAGGCCCATACTGGTATTTTCTGATGAATCTTATGTGCATACTGCAATATTCTATATACGTGTCAATTTCCATTAAAAGTTAAGGCTCAAGAATTGCTCAAGGACAGGGCCTCTGGAGTCAGAATGGCATTTCATTCTGACAAAACCCACACAAACCCTATCTGGCAGCCACACGGCTGACATTTCTTGCAGAACCAAATGTTCCCAGGTTCATTGCCAGGTCCGAGATCTAAACAATAAACTGTGCCTTAGTTACTTCTCCTGATTGGTCCTTTTCTGTTGTCTGAAGTGAGGGAGGCCTGTCTTCTATATCACTGTCAGGTAAGGGATCACATAGTCTTTATGTGGTTTTGGTTGTTTTGGCTTAGGAATCAAGATTCTTGAATTTCTTTTATTAGGAATGATTTTTCAGCAATCCATTCACCAAGTATTGTCACAGATTTCCTCTTAGAAGACTAAGGAGTTAAGGCTACGGGTAGAGCTCTGTGGTAAGGTACTATCTTGTGAATATGAGACCCTGGGTTTGATCCACAGTCCAGTTCCAACTAAAATAAAATGAAAAATTTTAAGAGTCAACCTGCATATGTAGTGCTTACATCCAGTGAATTACACAATTCATGATCTGACCAGTTCAAAATACAAGGGAGCGATGACTTGATTCTGACATATTTCTGGAAATCCCAGTAAGGATGAACTTTGTTCATCTGGCAAGTACATCATTCAGTGAACGCAGATCTTAGAGTTGGTTTCAACTGGAGTCTGCGCACTTCACTGAACCCAGACGAACACCTCCCTCCTTAAGCCAGTCCACCCATTCCAGCCTTTTATAGCTAATTTTTCAAACCATAATTCAAGTACCAGATTTTTTAATTTGCTCTATTAATTTTAATCTTGTTAGTGCTGGCTCATCATTCCAAGCTGTCAAGATATATTTAATTGATCCTCTCATTTGGCTTCACTTGCTACTTTTTGTAGTGTTATGATAGCTGAATTTTCTGTGAACCTTCTTTATTCTTAGTTTAGACATTAAAAGAAACACATGTTTGCTATGACTTAGAAAAACTCTTGCATCCATTATTAATAATTAGTAATAATCCTTGTCAAGTCTAGGGAAGTGAGTTTAGCTATCCTCATTTTATGCTCAAGGAGATATGACATTTAGGACTGATCAACTTGCTAAGCAACACACAGCTAGACTGAGGAGATGACAGGAAACTATCCTTTAATTCAAAGTGGTATGTATATTTCTCTAGATAGTCAGTCTCCTGGTTGACACAGATTTATTTTCTTATACTGTTTTACCAACTATGAATCTGAAAGAGGCTGTTTTAGCACAAATGAATGGGAAAATGATCTTCATAAAACATATGAACAATATTGTCATTTACAAATGAGGATGCCCCCAAACCATTCCCACGAGTATAGAGGAAGAGTATTAAGTCAGTCATCAACACTTGCATTTAGATTCCACTGGATAGAGACCGGAGCATAGATAGGTAGACACTTCTACTTGAGGAGGAAGTTTAAATTCAGTTAGAAGCTGCTATAGTTTCTACATTCTTTACAAATGCATATCTGATATGGCAAACCTCACACTGCCTCAAGGCAAGCTCCAAATCTATTAAGGCTCCTGAGTAGGTGACTCACACTAGCAAATAAAGGCATCTGGGTGTGTTGAATTCAATAAGCAAGGAACAGACATGGGCGTGTTCTGTAACGCTTTACTTTCTCGGTGATTTCAAAAGCAAAATGTTCTCCCCAAATGACTGTTTAGATGACCTCTAGGAGCGTATGAAGCACTGCTGCCATCTGCTCTCCCATACCAACAAGAAAACTGTTACAACTCTTTAAACAGTCTTTAAACAAGCCTTTTAGGTGCTTTGTGTGTAGCTTGTTTCTCTCATTATGACTAGTTCATGCTTTTTTTCTTTGGAAACGTTAACTGGAGTTCATGCGTTTATGTGTGGGGAAACAATTGTACATTTCTAATCAACTCTAGAATCACTTTTGCTAAGATAAAAACAAGTGTATTTTAATTATAATGATATTAGGTTTAAAGAAAAGTTAAAGCTACATTCCAGTATGTATAACTTTTCTTTCAGTGAGAATACTAAAATAATATTTTCCTTCTAGGACAATATTGAAATAATAGAAAGAGTAAGAGGGTAGACAGGAAATATGATCTGTCAAAAGATGAAAATTTCAATCTATGAAAGATGCAAAGGAACTTACATTGAAAGGGACATCCCAGTGAGTAATACTTCTGATTTCCATGTGGTAGTGAGCTTTAAATAGTTTTGGTTTTGAGCTCTCATTTCCACCCAACTTTCATCAAAATATACATTATTTCCCACTTACAAGTTTCATATCATGCCTCACACAGTAAAGATGAGAGATGAAAACAACTAAAAGCCCAAAGCATTTCTTCCATGGTTTCTAGGATTGTTGATTACGCAGAGGCACGAAGACAAAGTTTCAAATGGTCGCCTACCTCTGGGTGATTTTTCACATGACATGAGTTAACTCGGGTGGGAATTCTGCAGAATTATCTGGGAGGTTATGTGAACTGAATGTTGGTGCCCAACAGGGTTACTCAGTTTTGAATACAATGGTGATAGGTTTAAGATGCTGGGGCTTAAAATTCACAGAATTGAAAAGAATATCCAAATAGAATCACGGGTATTTTTAGTGGATTTGTAATCCGAGGAGGAGCAATTCTGTGTGTTATCAGTCTTGATCTTCTTAATTGAGAAAAGTATAGTTTGAGTTGCGCAGTAAAATAAAAAAAAAAAAGTTTGCAAATGTGCTACCTTAGCATGCAACACACACATCATGCCACTCTAATGATAACATCTAAGGACCAGTAGGTGTCTCAGGCTTCAGTCAATCGATATTTACCTTGCGTTTTCACTGGATCGGATATTTGGCTTGGATCACTAATACCATATGCATTAGCCGCCCTCACCAGGAAGAGGTAAATGGCATTAGGTTTGAGTCCCTTGATGGCAAATGTTTCTGTTTTCACATTTTCTGCCACAGTCTGCCAGCTGCTGCCAGATGCATGGCTAAGGGTAGATACATTTGTTAGAACAAGGACACTGGATTGAAAAAACAAAAAACAAAAAAGGAAACTTGCAAGTCCCTCTCACCCTACCTGAAGGCTTCTATAATATAAGACGTTGGGGTTGCTCCTGAGTTCAAGTTTGGCTGCCACAATAAAGTTACCGTGTTTTTGCTGACATCTGTCACTTCGGGCTTTGAGGGGGCACTGGGGATTAAATTGGGGTCGGTGGGTCTTGGAGGTTGAACTGGAACTCCAAATTCTAACAAGAGTGGAAGGAGGAAAATCATTTATACATACACAAATTGGCAGACGAACGCAGGTAATACATTAACTTGTCTTCCTGTGGCCCAGGACATTGGCTTTGATTGTCAAAAAAAAAAAAAAGCTTTAAGACAAATGTACGCATTTACCCTGGACTTCGATGTAAGCGCTCCATGTGGCCTCACCACTTGGGGTCGATGCGGTGCAGGTGTACCGGCCCGTGTCACCCAGCTGCGAAAGCACATGGAAAAGAAAGATTTGGAATCATCAAGACATTTCTGGGCTGGAAAAACAATTCCCGGTTTGTCTATAGCCTAGGAATACAGATAACTTCATCAAAATCTGAGACCCAGAAATGTCCCTGTAATTGAATGTATTTTTTCCTTGAAACATAAAGGAAAATACTGCATGAAAATAGAAATAAAGAGCCTTTATACAGTTATCCTGTGATGTGTGTGTGTGGTTTAGCATCAAAGATTAGGAAAAACCAAATTAAACACTATCTAAATTGTCCACTCTACACCCCTCTCCCCTTATTATAACACTCAAGTCAGTCGCAGATGTAAAAACAAAACCCTTCGATGGAACAAGCACTCTCCCGTCTGAAAACTGAAGCCAAAAGTAAATTCTGGCTCAACCTGAAACTGGGAACGGCATGCTAAAGCCATATCCTTCTGATTAATTTAACAACTCTTATCTTCAGATAACATTGTCATCTGGCTCTGGCGAGAGCAAGAACAAGGTTGCAACGGTTGACATAAAGAAGTACAACACCACAACTCTTGTGGCACACAAAACCAACTGTGATGTTGATTCAAAACTCCCAAGAAGCCACCCACAACAATGATCCGGGCAACGGAAATGACTGCTGACTGCAGCCCAGTACTCTTGTTTCATATGCCTCAAACACTTGTCTGAACAAGAACACAAAAGAAAATCAAAACAATGTAAAAGAATCCTGAAGGAACAGATACGAGATGACCCAGGATGGTAAACACCTACATTTGTTTCCACCAATCTGTGGTCTGTGGTTTTTTTTACCATGTAGCATTCTGATTTGAAAGGTTCACTGAGTTAGTACATGGCTTTTATAAGTGTTTTCCACGTATATGATATGGTGTAATTGCAAAATGCTGGGCCAAATAGTTACAATGGAAACACTGCTCAAGTCCACTGTGCATAAAACAATACTAGAAAATTTACCTTGCTAGTTACTTACAAAATGCCTGCAGTATGACACACACACACACACACACACACA
>NW_021620923.1:1915167-1948543 GCF_004785775.1 Grammomys surdaster
ACACAGACACACATACATGCACACAGACACACAGACACCATACATACACACACAGACATATACATATACACAGACACACATACATGCACACAGACACACAGACACCACACACACATACACACACACACACACACACGAGTGATCACACATGCACACACACACAAAACACACTCTCTCAGGTCCCCAACCACTTTCCTCATCATGTCGTCCAACGAATTTTCTTCCCTCTCCATAGGACCTTAAATTACTTGCCATAAGCTAAGTTATGACTCAAATCACCCTAAGCAGGCACAGTGGCATGTCTCAACAAACAATGCATCCCATTAAAATGTATTATTGTTTTTATTTAGCATTTCATCTAGGTGACGATGACGGTATTTCAATGCTAGTTGGTACCTAGAAAATTAAAGTGGAACCAAGCAGGAAGTCCATGGTGTGTTTTCGAGTTACCTTAGCGTAGCGGATCTGGAGCATGCCACTCTCCAGCTGTTTGATCCGAGAATCTTGGGTTGAAACAAGGACTCCATCCTTCCTCCACAGAATTGTGGGCACTGGACTGCCTGTAGCCACACAGCTGAGGATTAAAGTACCATCCACTGCTACAGTCTGATTCACAGGACCTTGTCGGATGACTGGGGGAGGCCGGTCTGCAATCACTGCCAAAAGAAACAACAGGAAATAGATTTCTGCAACTGGAAGCAATTTTCTAATCATCTGAGCAACAGCTATTGCTGTAGGCTTTGAAAAAAAAAACCAAAGATAATTAAACAAGTAATTAAAGTGGAGACATGCATTATTCAGAATGCATTTACATGATGCACTGATTAGGAATATTAAAATGAGATACAATGTACGCCTTTCAAATGACCAACTAGGTCTGAGCATGCTGCATTATCTAGGGACTGATCTAAATGTTCAGAAATTGAATAAGGGCTCTGGCAGGTGAAGAAGGCTTATAATGATAAGAACGGAATACTGTAAACATAAAGAAGCACAAGAAACGAAACCGTTTAACATATTTATCCCATAGAAATGTATGAGACAGATTTTAATGAGTGAACCGAGGTCAACTTGATTTCATAATTGTTTTGCCACTAACAACAACCACTATCACCCCAAAATGAAGCTGCCATGCAGAATGTTTGACAATTTTGAATTTTAAAAGGGGCATTGGACTTACATTTATAAACAAATAGAATTGAGTTTGCTGACTTTGTATCTCAGAATTGTCTGTTACTTACCTTCCTTCCTTCCTTCCTTCCTTCCTTCCTTCCTTCCTTCCTTCCTTCCTTCCTTCCTTCCTTCCTTTCCTTCCCTCCCTTGTTCCTTCCTTTCTTTCTCTTCTTCTTTTGGAATGGTGTGTGTGTGTGTGTGTGTGTGTGTATGTAAGTGTAGGATATTTGTATTTTTGTGCATATGTATCCACATATGTGTGGGATGTGTGTGAGAACGCACGCACGTGGGTGAACGTGCACGCATGGCCGTGCATGTGAGTACAGAATCCAGAGGTTGATGTTGGGTGCCTTAATACTGTTTTCTGCTTTATTTATGAAGCAGCCACTTCCTGAAGCATAGATTTTAGGTTTGGCCACTCTAGACAGCCAGCTTTGCAGGAAATCCCCTCCGATCTCCTGAATGCTTGGATTATGGGCTCAACACCTCATCCACTCAGCTTTTACATTGGTTGTAGGCACACAAACAGCATTCTCCACACTTGGGAGGCAAGCCCTTTATCCCCTGAGCAATGTCTAGGACGTTGGAATATTTTTTGTATTGAAATATATACACAAGTTAAAAAATATCATCACCAAACAATAATGGATTCAGAGTCAGTGGAAAGTTACTCAATATCGTATTGCTGGTGGCTAATCCAGAGAGGTAAGTAAGGTTGATATCCAGGCTTGGCACACATGCTTAGAATAAACACACATGGCAAATGCATTCAGTCAATACTGTTTGTTTTCTTTTATTTGAAAATATACTTTTCCCCATACAATATATTTAGTTTATAATTTACCCTTCTTCTCGTCCTAGATGCACCGCACCTCCCCATCCATACAACTCCATGTTTTTCTTCTTTTTTGATTTATAAAACAGGCAATTAAAAAAGATGAGCCACGGCAGAACAAAATAAATGTTAGTGTAAAAGAAAAAGCACAAAAAGCACATGCACACACAGAGACATATAACACAGAAAACCCTCACTGTTTTAATTTTATCTATGCCTATCTATCTATCTATCTATCTATCTATCTATCTATCTATCTATCGTTCTACCTATCCATATTCTATATATAATCTAACCTTATCTATTGATGATCTATTTATCGTTCAAGACAGGGTTTCTCAGTGTTGTCCTGTTATCTATCTATCTATCTATCTATCTATCTATCTATCTATCTATCTACCTATCTATTTATCTATCTACCCATCCACTGACCCACCCACCCACCTATCTTATCTATCTATCTATCTATCTATCTATCTATCTATCTATCTATCTATCTATCTATCTGTCTATCTATCAATCAATCAAGATATGGTTTCTCTGTGTTGCCCTGGATATCTTGGCACTCACTGTGTTGACCAGGCTGGCCTCAAACCTGGAGATCCATCTATCTTTGCCTCCCAAGTGCTAGGATTAAAGGCACCACCACATAGCAAGGCTGTTTTTAATACTAACTATTGAAAAAGGACCAAAGAAGAAAATTTTATTTTAATTAAATAAAATTATTATACAATGTAAAACACCTGAAAACTGTTATGAATTAAAGTCCCTATCTTAGTGAGACTCTAACACAAATATAGAAGAAGAAGAACAAAATTAGAAAAACGTTCCAATCTCCTGATTGAGACAGCTTAGAATACTTAGCATACTTAAATTTCTTTAAAATGAATTCAAGTTGTTTGTTTAATTTCAGGAAATTGTTTTCAATTATTAAGCTTTAAAATTCTGGATCTCAAAGTTTAAAAAAGAAAAAGATGCAAATATATGAGAGAGGATTCTAACAAGTTGTCTGATTGAAGGAGTCTGGCTGCCAAAGGAACTAAATTTTGGATGCAGTAATTTGCGAATCTGGATGTGTCATGTTCAAAGTTTTATGCACCAAAGATTTTCACAAGCTGGAGTCACACTTCAATTTGTTCCTCGTTTATCATGCAATAATTATTAGTTTTATGCATTCCCATAAAAAGAAAGCAATTAAGTGAAATCAGCAGCTATGTGTTTGCACCCCACGCTTCCAGTTCCCTTCCTCGCCATCTTTACTGGTGTGAAGTTTGCCAGTAGAATGAGGAAATGAGAAGGCTGAATTTTTAAGCTTGGCAGAAGTGTTTTAGATATCGCCCTGAAAGGAAAAGGAAGCCAACAATTCCTTTACTCCAGCTTCTAAACATTCTCTCCATATTATATGTGGAGGCTTGCCAAAATCGAATTGTAGATCCTTCCTGGTAAATCTACTGGGCATTTATAAGACCACCTGTGTTCCACTGATTATCAGTGTGAATGCATATTTCTAGACATTAATTGAATTAGTAACAGAGGGCTTCACTCCAACTGATTATCATTATGTCTAATGCTAAGATGGGTGACATTTGGTAGTCTTGCTATATTTATAAGCCATCAAATGTCAGGGGTCTATTATAACTTAGATCTGATTGCCCAGAGTTGCTTTATAAGGGATCAGGCGTACCTCCCCAATTCTACCATAACCAAGTTTACTGATGGGTTGGTTCTCTTGCTGTTAGTTATGTCTGCTCCATTTCTACTGGGTAGGTAACAAAAACAAAGCAATAAAAAGACACTTCCATCATCTGCCATGTGTCTTTTGGTTAGTTCTTTATATTCCTCAATTCTCATTTTGTGTGTGTGTGTGTTGTTTGCTTGTGTATATGTGTGGCGGGTGTCCTTGTCACCATGAATGAGCATGTACATGCATGTGAGACCAAACAAAGGTTAAGTCTGGCCCCTTCCTTCATTGCTTTCTGTTTTATTTATTGGGTCAAAGTGTCTTTCTAAGTCAGGAGCATCACAATACAGGCTAGTCTAGGTACCAAGCTCCTCCAGGGATCCCATGTTACTGCCTCTTAAGTGCTGGGATTGCAGAGGGCTTTTACATGGGTTCTGAGGTTCTAAATGCTGGTCCTCACATTTGCAGGGATGCTTTATCCACTGAGCCATCTCTCCCAATTTGCCACATTTTAAAATCAATAAAATTAGGGCAGCGATACTTGTTCAAACCAGCTCAGGAGTACTCAGTGGATATGGAGATGAAATAGTGGTCATGAGTGTGCCTAGGGAACTGCAAAAGGCCAGATATTCACATGTGCTATACAAAAGCTAATATGTACATCAGAGCTGGAAATATAGGATTTCATTAAAGCACCTTCACATTTCTATGCACAGAAAACAAAACCACAGTGTATTCATCAATGGGTAATAAAATCTAATGAAATGCTTTAGTTTATATCAACAAATATGGCCCAGTGATAGGTAAAGTCTAAATTTACAGATTGTGAGACAAATTTCAAATCAGTGTCTAACACCTTACATTGGAATTATGCAAAAGAAATATCAGACAATAGGACAGAGAGTGCAAGAAATGGAAATGTTTAATGAGATGCAACGTAATATATGGGTTTTCAGTAAAAACCAGAGTTACCGAGTGATTCACGTATGAAGAATGTACATGTGTACATCAACAAACATCAAAGTAAATATTTCAGTTGTCATCTATTTTCAGCTGCTTTAAAAAGCTGTCTGTTGAAAATAGAAGATTTTGGGTATACAATATTATAAATATTTTTGTGGCACCACCCCTTTTAGCAATCAGGGACTGAAACTTTAAAGTCAAATGGCTTGTCTGAATAAAAAAGGAAATGGAGGACAGTCTCTTTCTACTTCATGTCAGACTTGTCAGAGATGAATACAAGTGGTTTTAAATATTGTTGTTGTTTAATAAGCTTTATTTTTCTCGTAATCTAGTAGTCAGCAGATATAAATGTAGACACTCTTTAGGCAATGTCAGTAAGGCTGAACCTCAGTATGGGCATCATACCACAGACAGCTGCTACTTCCCTCCTGACTTATGCTTTAGTCTGCCTTTCCCTTTATTGTGTTTGCCAATAATACAGAAGGTCAAGAAGATAAATCAAATAATATTGAGAACATACTCTGTCTACAAGCCAACAGGCCAACAGACTTGGTAGTATAAAAATATTGACATTGCCAGGATTCTCTATGATTATGGCCATAGCCATGAAGAAGTCCTTGTGTGTGTGTATGTGAGTGTGAGTGTGTGTGTGTGTGTGTATGTGTGTGTGTGTGTGTGTGTTTTGGTGCGTTTGTACTGTGCAGACCAGAGCTCTACTTTGGGTATCTTCTGCTATTGTTTTTCACATTTTTTTTTCCAGGAAGGGTCTCTTGTGAAACTGGAACTTCCTCATTGGCAAGACTGGAAATTGGCTTGCCTAGTTCTGAGCTTACAGATCTCTGTCCTGATGGACATTTTATGGGGCTTTTGGAGATCCAAACTCAGACTCACAGGCTTATGCAGCAGTTTATGGAGTGAGCCATTTCCATGGCCTACAAATCTTTGCTTTAGATTATGAGACTAGAGATATTTGGAAAAAGTTCAGCAGTTTTGTTTATCTAATAGATGGCCATATGAAGTTGCAATTATAAGTGTCTGAGCAATTTTTAGAACTCTACTTTCTATTAGGTGGCCCTCATGATTATGATCTAACGCTATAATGCACAGCATGTACCACAAACACATTTTCAGGATAATGTATAGGATGTGTCATAGGCAATGATAAGATAATGAAATTTTTTGACACAGACGATCCTGGTTTTGAATTCTCCCTAGGAGTTAGCTGTTTCTGGGTTTTTGTTTTGTTTTGTTTTTTGTTGTTTTTGTTTTTTTTTCCCTGATACTCAACAATATCTACTAAGCATCGATCACATTAAATCTGAGGTGGATACCAGACAAACATTGACTTGATTAAACAGAAAATGGCTCAAATTTTATGAAACTTGGATTGCAATGAATAAGAGAGGAACACAAGATATAGGATGAAGCATATGGAATTGTGGAAACAATCTGTGTACAGAATGGCAGGGATGGGGGCACAGGACTCATATTTGGTGTGTTAGGGCAAGCTCCCTGTAGAAAGTGAAATTCAAGATAGTATAAATGTGCAACAGGGGAAGACACAGAAGCGGTATGGCATAGAGAAGCACACAAGCAGTATGGTATTCAGAATGGAGTCTTCAGAGTGTCAAGTGTGCCCTGTACAGGACACGGAAGGACACTAAACATCCTGAGGCCTCCAGGCTACTCTTCTAAAAAGAAACATCCCAGAGAAAGCCGCCAGATTCAGTGTTAGCTACAAAAATCCAACTCAACTTGGAAAACTGAATGTTTTTCTTCAAAGGTAGAATATAGAATAATATGTCCACAGTTACAAATCTACTCATTACACAAGAAAGATAAGAAAGGAAGATAAGGGGTATATAATATATATTTTTCATTTATAAATAAAACATGTCTATTATATTGTTTATATATATTCTCTGTATGAAGTAAGACCTTTTATTTTCAATTAGATTTTATATATAAAAATTTCAGAATAATTTACATAAAAACATTATGAAAATGAAGGAATTTATCAAAGTTGCTTGATGAAAAGTTAATACACACAAATTTAACTGCATAAATAAGAACTTTCTTCAAACCACTCAATAATGACAAATTTAAATTCACACATAGACACATCAAAAAATCAAGTAGAAATAGAAAGTATATGCAAATTTATATTCTGAAAACAATGATATTACTAAGAAATATTAAAGAAAAAGCTGAATAAATTGAGATATATGTGGAATATACATAATTTCCGAGTGGATAACTTCAGATTATATAGAATCAAAATAAAAAACCTTACAACTTTGAGTAGACTATGTAGTCTTTTTAAAAAAAGATTCATTTATTCATTTTATGCATGAGTGCTCCATCTGCATGTATCGCTGAATGCCAGAAGAGGGCATCAGTTCTCATCACTAGATGGTTGTGAGCCACCATGTGGTTGCTGGGGATTGAACTCAGGACCTCTGGAAGAGCAGACAATGATTCCATCCATGATTCCAGCCCTTAGTAGGGTATAAATTCTTATGTGACTTTTTTTTTTGCCAGTTTAGCAAAACTAAAATAAGCAATTCCAAGTTGAAGAGTTTAACACTCTAAGCTACAATAATCAAATATGAAAGAAAGTAAGCAGACCTGTTGAACAGAAGAGAGACTATGCATCGGCCAGTTATCTATGCCCATCTGAAGTTAAATAAAATGGCAATGTAGTTAAACATTGAAAGTAGCGTCTATTCTAGAAAAAAGATGGAACAACTACTTTGAATGCATTTTAATCCTAGAACTGAGGAGGCGGAGACAGAAGGATGTTGGGAGCTCCCTAGAAAGCCAGCCTAGTCATTCTGACCAGTTCCCAGGCAATGAAAGAATCTATCTCAATAACAAATGGAAGGTACCTAAAGTTTCCTGTGGCCTTCACCTGCATCGCACACACAAAAGATACACAAACAACACAGTCAACTAGAAAGAAGCAATAGCTGGCATCGCTTTATTCTGGTACCATCCTTTTCCTTGAAAGACAATGAAGCTTGATTTTTAGGACTGTTAATCTGATGCTTGGAATTAAAAAAATGTAAAATAATTTTAAGTTTTTAAATAAACTCAATATTGAAAACAAAAAGCACGCCATTGTAATTTCAAAGTTGTTTACAGTCATGCTTTCTTGACTATACACACACATACTCAGAAACAAACACAAATATACTGCATCAGTATGTATACTACACACATATTATATACATGTAAATATATTTTATATATCTAAAATATATTTAATGTATGTATCAGTATGTTAGCATGTATGGTAAATACATGCACATATATTTATAAATATCTAGTCCATGTATTTATAGACATTTTCTTTGATGAAATATATATGTATATATATTTCATAAACTAAAATCTTGTACCACAAACATACATATATATGTGCACATGTGTAAATATATTTATAGGCAATTTTATATTTTCTTCTATCTTTTCAGAAGATCGCTACCTGTATTTGGTAGGTTGGAAATTTTTCTCAATTACCATGTCTTTATAATATATTTGGCAATAGCTTACCATGTTTAGGGAGTTCATAAATAGAATGAATCCTATCATATTGTTATCTGTCAGCTTTTGAATTCATGATCAATTCTTATTCTTCTTCATTTAGAGGAAACAGAAATACTGGGTTCTGTCCCAAATGAGAGTCTGCCCATGACTTTATTTTATCAAACAACCACAAGGCTCTTTCAGACCCTAAAACAATCTGGATTATTTTGAAAAAAAAAATGTTTTACTTTACCATCAGTAACTTCCAAATACGCCTTTGTGATGATACTTCCAGCAACATTTAAAGTCTGACAGATGTAGTAACCGACATCAGACCGCTGGACGTTCGTAACAGTGAGGTCCCCTGTCTGTGAAACTGAAAACCGGCTAGAGGACTGTGGAGGCTGGTATGAGAAAAGCAGATTCTAAAACCGGAAATGGGGAGGAAAGAATAGAAACAGGTTAACCACTAAGTCCAAATAGTGTGGCAAAGTTAATGTGTACATTTGTAAATATTTATATACTAAATATTCTTCCCCCACAAACCATTTATATTGATGTGCACATGTATAAATGCATATTATTAAATATAAAGGGTTTAATAATACAAAGCTAGATGGAATTATATGAAAAATGTTAAAATTCTCAATACTTACATGCATTTTCGTAAACATCAGTTGGGGAATAATATTGGATATACAAGAAGACTAAATTTTGATAGACTAAAATATATTTATGCAAACTACAACAAAAATCTTGCTTTGCATATGGATGGTTAATAGTATAATACATAAACAAATTGAAAATTTAAATTAATTCTGATAAACTACACTCGAGGATGCCATTTTGGCCCCATAATGAGCATTTCTTCCTGTGGTCGATCACTACTGTTCTGGACCACTTACACATCACTTAGCAGTGGTATATCATGTTCTCGTGTTAGAAGATAAGAATGCATGTTATCGGGGTTTTCAAGTTCATGTAGAACTGAACAGAAAGATGTCATTCCTTAGAAGTTTGTACTTCACATGTTGTTTTTCAGAAAACCAAGCATACTGATCTTTTCCTAACCGAGGATATTGCTTTACTTTTAAAGTTTTAGTGCTATTTAGCAGAATAATTTTGTAAAGGGTTAGGTAATACTCAGTGGAACAAGTTTTAATGACTCTTTTTATGCAAAATGATTTGCACTGTTGAACCAAAGTAATTAAAAACTTCGGAAATTAATTCAGTTGAAGTGTCACACTACTAAAAAGGACGTCTTGTGGATTACAATTTATGCTATAAAGATATTCCTGCATAACCCAATCTTAATTCTTCTTACTCTATTAATTCTTGTCTTTAACTTGTTCTCAGCAAACTTAATTTTGTATGGCCAAATGGATTATCTTAGAACCCACTAAGATATTAGAATTCAAATGATAGCCTACATGCTATAGTCAAACTGATGTGTGTCAACCAGAGTAAAATAAAAAAATTAAATAAAGTTGGTGGCACTGCCCTTGAAAGATCATGGAGTTCAGTCAGTAAGCTATGTGATTGCTCTTTACAAAAACCTTAAAAGCAGTACTGTAGAATTGCCAACACTGGATCAAGCAACAATAAGATTGACCAAGGAATGACCATACTGAAAATGAATGAAATTAATTTTTACAAGAAAAGTATTTCACCTTATTGAAGAAGGAAAAAAAAATCACAGAGATAAGAAATGATTTCAACCTCTGCAGTTGCTTTACATATTATGCTGAAGCCTGACAAGACAGGAATTAATATTCTAGATTTCAAAATGTTTAAAAAACATGATCTACCAGGTAAGTGCACATGATGGTTTTAAATATTAGAAAGTATTGAACTCTAGGGGACACGGTATTGACTCTAAAGGGAATTTTACATCATTTGGAGCTTTGGAAGATATATACGTTCCTGAGCTTCTGGAGCACTCACATGGAATAATCCTTATCTCTGTTTCATTTCAAATATTCTTTAATCTGCTCGTGTGAGATTCTAGATAGCCGCATAATGGGAGTGGGAACTGAGTTACATAGAGAGGATAGACTAGGCTTTATTTAGTGTGGACAGTTTCAAAATAAAAGGAACATTCATATGACAAAACAGTGGCATATACACACCACTCTATGTATTAAAATAAGGCATGGGAGATAGCTCTGAGAATTCAAACGGGAACCCCTTTCTCTTCCCTCTAAACATTTCTGGAGTTTTTGACTGACTCATTTCTTGCTAATGTGATCAGTCTATAAATTCATGATCCTTGAATTTTTCTTTGCAGATAACCAGTAACTGTATTTCCTTTAAGTAAATAAATAAATAAATAAATAAATAAATAGCTAGAAAATAATGATACCTGACTCCCCTCTCTCCTCCAAAAGATAGCTGGTTGAGGATTTCCAGTTGCTTCACACTGAAAAGTCACAGTGCGTCCCAAGGCGACCACCTGGTCACGAGGCTTGACAACAAAATGTGGTGGCTCTAAAGAAACAAAACACACTGAATCAGATCATGGTACCACAGTCCCTACATGGTCCTGCCTTCATTTTTCTACAACACACTGTAATAAGCGACCACCTCCCACCCTTCATTTAAAGTAAAATTGCTAAGTGCATATTTATAGAATGAAATAGAGTTGTATTGTGCAGAGCTTTATTACTTAACCTAGACCTGGAATTAATCCTCACAGTTAGAAGGATTCTTGAGCTACGAGCTGACCCTTTCCATTCAAATCACACCCGAAAATTATTGTATGAATAAATATTATCTTTTCTCACTGAGAGCTGCTTCAAGGTGGATGATGTCTAATCACGCTCATGCGAGATCTCCTGATACGGGCAGGGGCTGAAATTACTTTAATTTACCTCAAAAGCGCCTGAAATGCTACCATGCAAATTACAGCCATTTAAAATCTTCAGTCCAATTATTCGAATAGAAATGGATTTAAAGCACTAGTAGAGTCACATGCCCCCTTCATTTACATGGGCAAGGGCATCTTCAAACAGAATATATATGGAAATGAGGGCAAATTCAGAACATCTGCTCATCCTGACATTATAAATACTGCCAGCTTTGTCCAAACTGTTTGATTTAGACAGACGTGAATGGCCACTTCATGCACCAGTCAATAGTGTGTCAGAAAATTGCATCAGTTATGTTGAGGGCAATGGAAGCTGAAAGGTAGGTATGCTGGCAGAGCATGCCTGGGTGGGGAGTTGGAGCCTGCGTTAGGGCTGGGCATTGCACAGGAAAAAAAAGTCAAACAATATGTACTGGGTTTGTCCTTTCATTTAATGTGTAGACTTTCCAATCCACTTCTTATCGGCTGTCGGATAAAGCTAACCATTCTCTCCTGTCTCAGTGCTTCTAACCGCTTACACAGGGCTGGAGCCTCTAACCCACTCTTCATGGCCTGTCCCCTCGTGGCCTTTGTTCCCTTAAAGTATTTTCAGTTGCTTACATCAGTCACTTAAGGTCACTCCGTAAAAGAAATCCGAATTGAAACTCACGTTCAGATGATGTCTAAGAATGTCGCCACACTGCTCACAAGAGTAAGGTTCCTTTCTTTTTTGAAGCTTTCTAATTAGCATATATGAATTAGACTTAATAACGGGGTTTATTCTCACACTTTCATACATGTGTATGACACATCTGAGGCTGTGTGCTTCCATTACTCATTTCTCTCTCTGATTCCCTTTCCATTCTTGGTGACCTCCCTCCTCTTCCCAGCTAAAACCAATCCTACATTTATGACTTTATTTTCTTATATATTTGGTTGCTTATTTATTTGTGAACCAAGGAGAATGATTCGGCTTTTCAAAGAAATATTTAGAAAGATAATTTTCTTTTTTGTTATATTTTCAGGTCAATTGTATCTGATATATATAATATATAATACTATATATGTGATAATTACAAAAGTATATCATAAAAGTATATTAAAACCTATTTAATAGATGCATCATACTATACATATGTATAAAATCATAAATATATCAATATAAACATTCTTTAAAAAACAAAATATAATGTCATTTGTTCACAGTTAATATTGTAATAAAAACTGAAGAAAGTAATTAGATCTCTTCTAGATAAATGTACTTTCTCTTTTTTGATTGAAGGTTAGTAGAAAAACTAACAGTTGACTAGAAAATTATAGGATACTTGCAAAATAATGTCAAATGTTTTCAAATGTTCTTTAACTTACAGAAGATAAAATACAAAGCCGGGAGACACAGTTGGAGTTCAATTTGGTCAAACTAAAGTTCCACCTTATAATTTTTTTTGGTAGAAAACCTGTGATTCTGATGGAGTGGTTTACTCATGAATTTAGCTAACACTGTCATTACCCAGGTATAATAATAGGTGTGTTCCTGGTTGCCTGGGGATGTACCCTCCGGTACCAAGTCAAACAGTAGAAGTTTCCTCCTTAGGTAAGGGTTAGAATAACTGATGTAGAATCAGACTTAGAAACTCAGAGCTGACTGGATAATAAACGAAATCTAGACTAGAGTTTGGTTTCTTTCAATGAAGGAAAGCCAAATGATTAATTAGATGCGTGGGAGCAGATGACTTTCCAATACGAAGGGGATCCAAGTAGAAAAATATAAATGTTCAAACCACTCAGTCAAGCAAAGCCTTGGGGTGGTCTCCATCCCAAATCTCAGGAGCTCGCCTAGGAATCTGTGCCAGAAACTGTTTCTTTTATAAAATGCCAGCTCTCCTCAAACCTCAAAGACTTACTTGGGAAAAAGGAATACAAACCCTTCTGCTAACTACATTTATCCTGAAGCAATCCTTCCACACAGGACATTTGCTTGGAAATGATTTAGTATATTCTGTAGGCACAGTTTCTAGCCAATATCAACAGTGACATCAGCCACAAGAGACTTCTTAGAAACAAAATTTAAAAATCCTCCTCAGACTAGTGCAGTGGCATAAGCCTATAGTACCAGCTACCCAGAAGATCTACAAAGAGAACTGATTGTATCTAAGAGTTTGAAGCCAGTAATGTCATGCTTTAAAAAATAAACTCAAGGAAAAAAATCCTTTTTCTATGTATGTCAGATATCAGATATAGTTTTATCTCTAAGGGTAAAGGGGCCAAAAAATTTCTATTAATTAATATATAACTATTTATACTGAAGGAATTCACCACATACACAGACTTGATGTTCTATGACTATATAACGGTTTTTGAATTTTAAAATATTTAAGTTAGCTGTGTACAAAGGACATAATGGTGGAATGAATATAGTAATATAGTAGGTACTGTGAATATGGAAAAACTGGGCAAAGAAGAAAAAACTACCAATAATTCTACCATGCAAACTATATAATATTCTTTAACAAGATCCTATTAAAACACCATTTTAATAATTATTGAATAACTGATGTACTATCATAAATAATGTAATCAATCTCTATTGTTTTCATTTTGATTTTTCTTTCCTCTCAATAATAGCGCAGTAGGATCAGCACCTAGCATACTCCATTATTTAAAAGCCCATCCTACATGTGTGACTATGAAATAATAATGACCATGTATCCTTAAACAACAGTGAGAGAGGTTTAAGGTGAAAATGCTGCACTGGCCTCTCCTTTGGCATCACAATTTCTCTCAACGTGGCTTTCTGTCAACACCACTGAATGAATGGATCTTACAAACTAAGGGCAAAGGACCTTGATGGCTCTTCATTAAAAAAAAAGTAAATTTTATATATTCCATTTGGTTAGTTTGTATATGAAACAAAATAAACCTTATACCAAAAAATAAAATAAAATAAAAATGAGCAGTAAGAAGCTCCAAGCACAAGGTAAGTCAGAAACTGAACTTTAAGGACTACTGAATTATAACTGCAAAACAATGCACCTGAAACAAAGAACATTGAACTGTTATCCTGGCGTGTGTTTTTGTTTGTTTAACGCTATAGAGGCATTAAATGAACCTGCCTTTCATTTATCAAGATACAATCGTATGACTTATCCCATACTTCAGGAAGGAAACAACTGAAGGGCTCAGATCACACATGACTTAATAAGACAGAAAGTTAGCAAACCCATTACCTTTAACTCTTTGTCACAGTTACCCATACTTCCTGCAGATTTATTCTGTGCAGTCTGTCTTTGTGGCCAAGGACAAGTGAAACATGGAGGCTGATTGGTTGAAGGACATGGAAGGGTATGGATGGGAAGGGGAAGAGAAGTTCCAGTCACAGTGACACGGTGGTGATTAGGAGATGGCCAAGAAAATGTCAACTTACCAGACCCAACTAAAACAAAAAAAAAAGAAAACATGGAATAAATAAAAATAAGGAAATGACCAAACAAAATGAAACAGACAAAGTAGTAAGATTTGACTTAACCGTGGTTCTGCTTTCACATCAACTAAAGAAACATTCATATTTAGATACACTAAGCACACTCTCCATGGATGATTATTTGTTAGCACTTTGAGCACAGTCATGAATAACTTAGGAAAATAGAAATGAGTCTTTGAAATTGATACTATGAAAAAATGGTAGAGGTAAATGGGCTGAAGTAATAATATTACAAAGTCTCTTTCAAGAATTTTATGCTTTGCTATCAGGTAACAGGTCCTTTTTATGGAATGGATTTCAAAAGTAGTATAAATATTAGCTGCAAACATTACAGAAAAATAAAACATATAAAAATTTTAAGATAAAGAATGTGAAATCCCATGTTGACCCACTGATAGGTTGATTTTTATATGTTTCATATTGGCAATGGTATTCTACTCAACTCACGTTCCTTGTTCTCAACCCTATGTACAGATGAGCCCTATACAGATGGATAATGACACTAAAGATCAGGGCGGGGTCTGAGAATCTGCCTTTCTGATGAGCACCAGGTAGATCATACTAGTCCATGAGTTTAGATGGAAGATTTCAATACTGAGCTATATGTGTGCATATTTTAATTGAATATATATATGAAGAAAATATGAAAGCAGGAAAACCACAAAATATTTAAAATTTCACAGTCACGACAGTCACATTATTCATTTTCATGTTGAAACATGATGTTAATATAGTAATGTTTATTTAAATAAACATTTAAACATTTTTTATAAAAGCAATTACTCTGTTTCTTTATGCCAGAAGTAAAGGTCATGGCTATCAAAACGAGATCTTCATATACCACAGTACGAACCTATAATACATTTCATTCAAATAAAAAGTTCCCAAAGCGAAATTCATTTGACTTGATGTATGTTCCTGTAGTTTACATCCAAGTCAAGAACTGCGTCTTTGAGAGGATTCAGTCACAAGACAGAAAAAGGTTCTCCTGTATATTGCAATATTTTAAATGGAGTCAAATATTTGACAGGTGTAAAATTTTATTTTTGATTTTAGTGAGAAAATACGCATTATTTTAGAAGAGTCTGAAAATTGTAGAATCAAAGCAGGTGGAACGGTCATTTTAAAATTTCTTAATATCTTAAAGAGATTGGCTTAAATGGCAGGAAGATACCCAGGAGCTACAAAAAAAGGAATCTGAGAAAGTGTCTATCAAACTTTCTTTGAAACAACAGGAGTTGTAGAACTGTCTCAAAGATTAACCTTTGAAAACAAACTTGATCTCACCAGACTAATAAAGTTAAGCTAGGAGACTAGACAAATGATTCCTGTATGTTCTTAAATATTTCACATATTTTAAAATTATATCTCAAAAATGTAATAAAAGCAATACAGTTACTGGAAGCTGCTCCTATAAGATTTAAAGTGTCCTTTCTTCCTTATAGTTTTATCAACAATCCACAGGACCCGAATGAATCACACACCAGAACTTCAGGCTAAAGGTTTTGCATATTGTACCAATGACATGATAATTCTTATAGTCTACTAAGGAAATGTTATCTAAGAATATCTATAGTTATAAAAATTAAAAGTATCAGAAATCCTTGAGAAATCTTTCTGAACGATAGAACACTTAAGCTTTTAACAATCATGATCATCAGGAAATGATTCCAAATACCTTCATAAAAACCCATTCAGAGTTCATAACATCTTCTATTTGTTCCTGTGTCAACAAATAAGTAAGTGAACAAACAAACAAATGTGGCAAATCCTACATATTCTTCTACTAGTTCTTTTTAAGGAAATCATTCTTTCATTTTCTTCTAAAAATATCAGTTATACAAATTTCTTTAACTTCTTCATACATTTCTTCTTTCTCTACATTTCCATTGAGGGTCAAGTCAAACAATTTTTCTTTTTTTACTCACAGAACATAGATCTGTCTATAAAAGGGTCATTGATTCTCTTTATTAATATAGTATGTCAAAAGAAATCTTCAGACATCAGAGTGACTTGGAACCTGCCATTCATTATCCAGTGAAGTTCACCACATACAGGAGGGTTCACTCTCACCTAACTCTTCTTAATGCCTCCTAAAGGTTCTGAATCTGAAGGTTCAGAACACCTCTCTATCTCTGCCTCCTTCTTGGTAGCAACAGCATTTTAATGACACAAAAACAAAATAATCGATCAAACTGAAGACCAGAGTTGAATCCATATACCCATGGACAACTGCTTTTCAATAAGGAAGCCAGAAATGCCTTGAAAAAAAAAAGACAGCATCTTCAAGAAATAACGTTAGTCCAATGTATGTAGAAAATTAAAAAGAGATCCATACTTAGCACCCCACATAAAAAAAATAAAACCAACCAACCAACCAACCAAACCAAAACTCAACTCAAAAGAGTTCAAAGTCTTGAACACAAAACTAGATACACTGAACTTGATAGAAGAGAACATGGACAACACTTCTGAAGTCATTGGTACAGCAAAAAGCTTTTGGAACAGAACAATAGGCAGTAAGATAAACAATCAATGAAGAAGACACTATAAAACCAAAAAGCGTCTGCCTGGCAAAGGACACCATCATTTGGATCATAGCATGAACAACTCAAGTAAAGCATAGGGAAGCAGTAATTAGCAAGTAAGGGGCAGTGAACTAAGGGTCTTAAAATGTACTTTGTTTCTACTTGCAATAGCAGTTTCAACATAGCATTGCAGACAGCAAAGCAATAGACTTTGAATCTTACTTACAGCACTTGCTATGCTGTGATTTTTAAGTGGCTATTCAGAGGCCCAAAGTGGAACATCTGGATAGACCACCCTACCCAGCGGTTTCTCCATAGATTATATCCCCACAAGTCTGCTTTAAAAGGTCTTCAAAAATATTCTTTACAGTGTTTAAAGATGTAGCTCGGTGGCAGTCTGTGTGTATACGATGTATGAGGTCCTGGATTCCAGCAGCAATTGGAAAATACAAATATTCTGCCCTAGTAATATCATTTTTAATTAATGACGAACTTTGCATAAATAGTTCTTAATTTTAAATTTAAGAGATAGCAGAAAAATTAAAGGTAAACTATTTATGCATTGAACTATGACTAGATTTTGTATTTTACATTAATATCCCTTTACTTGAGGACTAATATGATTGGGTATATCTCTGTTAACCATAAAATATACAGTTATCATAGTTTCTGTCTCTAGCACCAAAGGGGCAGAGAGATGAGAATGAAGAAGACTGCCATAGTAGTTTGGAATGATTCATGTATTTGAAACTCCTGGTATACTTCATTACAAGGCTTTATATGAAAGCAAGCTTCCATCCTGAAAAGCCCATGTTATGTGTAAACAGAACAGCAGCTTTCTTCATGTGGCTACAAAGGAAATCATCTACTCCAAATTCTTCTAATTAATAGGACTGTTTTTATTATGAGCAGCTAATTTCTAATAGATCCTTAAATTTTTGAGATTTATTTTCATACTCTTCTACAGTGAAGAGTAGTGCTCAGTTAACAAGTCCGACAGATGAGATTTTTTTTCTTTTAAATCTCATTGTGGAAGAAAATGAATGGGTTGGAAAGTCACAGAGCTTTAAGGAAGAAGCATATTTTCGTCCACACAGTAGAAGACTGGTTTTCAAGTAATGAAGCTATCTTCATTTGAACCAAGAAAGCCCATTCACTGGTGTGTGAGACTTTCAGACATAAATACACATGAATGATAATATCACTAACAATCAGAAGCCCTTCAGGTACTTTAATACATGGTATTATTTCTTTTGGGGGGAAAGGTTTGAGTTTAACATAAAAGCCTGTCATTATGTCTTTTAACTTTGCAGACATAAAAATAGAGAGAATAAAGGGGATATTTTAGAATGTACTTAATGGATACATAAAACACTGTGAACTTTTTGCCTCTGATCAAATACCTCATGTCACTCTGTAGAACAATGGCTTTGGAGGCAATTTTGGTTGTCAGGACTGAAGTGGGAGAGAGGAGATGAGGCAGAGCTCCTAGTCTGCAGTGAATAGAATCCACAGATGCTGATGATTCCACCACAGCATCCAGGACAGCCATCACAACAAGGAATGATAGGTCGTGAGATGCCAGTAGTGCCAGACAGGACTGAGAAACCTTGCTGTCAGTGCTTTGTTTAATTTAAATCTTATGTGAAGATGGTCTAACAAACCATGCACCCTGACCTTAAGCAATGTCTGACAGGTCTTAGGCAATGGCTAAAAGCTTGTATTCTTCTCTTCTTTCAAAAATTACCCACTTTCCTTTAGAGCAATCGTTTAAATGCTGGCCATTGTGTATCTGTGCATTAAAGAATCCATGATTCAAATGCATCTGCCATGTCACCCACGACAACCTGTGTGCCATAAAACACAAGTTCTCAGGACCATAGTTCAAAGTAAATACCCTGATGTCATGGTTTTGAAGCTGGAAGCCTAGATCTTTCTATTCCTCCTCCTTGAACATAAAGACTCCTTTACCGATTTTGCTTCTCAGTATTCCTGATTCCATCAATTTACCTACTACTATTTAAAGAGAATTAAAATAATTTTGAGCAGTTTTTCATTCACATGCAATACACGATAATCATGTTTCCCTTTCATTACTTTCTACTATCTCCTCCCACCCTTCTTAATGCTCTTCTTCTCAATTACACATTCCCCCCCCCGAATATTTTTCTTCTCAATGAGGTCGCCTACCCTCCGTCATCATAAGTTGTGACGCGCGTGTAATCGTCTCACCAGCAAGAACGCATGCAGACACACATCAGGATCCTTCCGCAGCAAAACGTTTATTCCAAAATGAAAATGGTGGAAGACCCCAGGCCCGGAAAAAGCACTGTTTATATACCCTTGGAGCGGTGTGCTCACCTCTGATTGGCTGCTTACTCGTCGCCCACCAAAACACCCTGGGATGGGCTATGACTTTGGCGTGCTTTTACCATAGCACATGCGCAGTTTACTTGTTTACTAGGAAGAGCGCCGGATGCCAGCGCCATCTTGCAATGGCGGATTCTGCCAGCACAAGCCGCGGCTTCCTACAATAAGTCTCATACACATGATCATTCCTGCTATGGATTCCTAACTGCAATGGCCACATCATCCACAGTAAACAATTATAGTGCACCTCCCCAGATCCTGGTTCTTACAGTCTCTTCTCAATTATATGCCCCCCAATGATATCTTTCTTCTCAATCAGATACCCCACTCTACCCCCTGTATATCTTGCACAGTTGATCATTCTTGCTTCTGGTCATTATTTGCATTATTTGTTCATGTCATATACAAAAGCCACCTTTGTATAGTTCTCTTCCCCATCTCCTGGCACTTCCAATATTTCTATCTCCTTTCTCACGATGTCCTCTGGGCCTGGAAGTGTGCAATATAAATATTCCATTTATAGCTAAGCACTCAAAAGTCCCTTATTTGTAGTACTATAATCCCTAAATGAGTTAGGAATCCCTTTGACTCTAACTCATTGCTAAATGAGGCCTCTCTGACCTAGGCTGAGAGTTGAAACAGTCTACACACATAAATATATATATTGTGAAGGCAGTTTACATACCTTTAGTGAATGTCAGTTAGATTCCCCCATAGGGCCTAATTGATACTACACCCAACTACCAAACTGTTCACCTGATAAATATCTTACTTTTTTTCCTAATCTAATCTCCAATAAAGCCATATTGATTAAAACAAACCAACATAAACAAGACACATCCATTAGTATTTTTCGGCATTAAAAATCCTTCAGTATGGTCTTAAGTCTCTTAAAATTGAGAGCTACATGCTTAGTGTGCCTCAGCTGTGTGACATTTGGGCGTCTTCTTACTTCACTTGCCTGTTGGCCTGACCTTTTGGATCTGATGTACACCACACTGCATCTTACCCCATACAACAGAACTGCTGTATTATTTCCCTGCTCCCTTAATTCCTACCACTCTTGGGATCTTAGCTTGAGATCTAAGAAGCACCCCAGACAGTACCTGTAAATCTGATTTTCACCTCCTAGGAGTGCTACGTTTTTCTCACTTGCACTTACAGCACACATCCTAGTTTAATGCTACACATTTGTGCAATTACTGCCTCTGCCACCCAAACTAGGCTGTGCACCTTACAGAAACTAAGCATTTAACAATTCTGTTTGCCTTTAGAGTTTATCAAACAGCAAACGTTTCCCACATTACAAATACCTGTTAAAGATGAATAAATTGCAATGCCTCTAAAATTCAGGGGAAAACGCTTTCCCTGTGAACGTATGAAGCCGCTTTTCATACTCTGGGGTTTCACGAGTGTGGATTGCCACCGTCAGCTTTTGGGTTATCTGTTTACCCTTGATGAGTTTCAGCACTTTTGGTAGCATATGTAAAGTGCTGAGAAAAGTGTTTGTAGAATGAAGGGTGATGCCTGTCTTGAAGCGGCATACTTCCTGGACGACCTGGAACAGGATGGCTAATGATAACCTTAAACAACTGAGAGCAAAATCACTTTGGATGGAGATAATCTCCACAAAAAATCAGGTCTGTGATCGTGAAAACTGTGTAGGTGTCTGGCCCGTTGTTTAATAATAAAGAACCATCAGTATAAGATATGTGTTCTGGTCGTACAATGGAAACCTTCTCGGGAGCTTTCAGAAAGAGTTCAATATTCCATTTGTGCCAGGGGAGGATGTTGAAGACTCAGTCACTAGGTAAAGTTTACTCCTCAGGTAAGAGAAGGATTGGATTTCTGGTTTCTCCCCTACTTATAAGTATTGGGAGAATATGTTGACTTATACTATATATACTATATGAAACTTTATTCCAAATAAAATGTCAAAAGAGTCAATTTCATTTTTAAAATGGGATAGGATAGAGCATTGAAAACAAGCACCTCTAAGGTATGCACTCAAAAGATCAAATCTTTATCACCCAAGTCTGCAATTTAACATAAAAGAATATCAGGCCTCAGTTCCATAATTTTTATGCTAGTTCCAAAGTCAATGATTTTAAAGTGTGCACCCACGGCTACCATTCAGTTTCCCGAAACCCAGCACAGAATTGCATTACTTAAACATTTATTCCCTAGGAATAGAACGCAAACCAACATTAGGCAGTAACTTCATCTGTAAGAGTGAAAAGGCAGATCTCATCTATTCACTAATGGCTTAAAAGGTACTGTTTGAAATAACTGCTCTACCATCCACAGGGTTGACTTTCTAAAACATCTTTGTAAATCGGCCCATCTATCAGGTTTAATTGTGCAGTGCTCCAAAGTCTCCAGCAATAGCATCGACCACACAAAATGAATGTCCCTAAGCTAACTTTAATAACCATTTATGGATTTCCTTGCCCTTATAAATCTGTTACAAAGCTATTACTCAGCGTCACTTTGTCTTAAAGTCGTTTTAGCGAATTTTGCAGGTGTGTTTGTGCTGGCTCACTGGCTATCGAGTCATAAGAAGTTCAAAAAAAACCAAATGGATGTGCACATGCCATATTAACCTCCTCCTTTTTTGTAAAGTTTAGGTAAAGTATCTTGAAGTGTTCATTTAAAATGTATACAGAATGCCTTTAAAAAAATGAAAAGTTTAAAATTCCTTCACAGCTTGAAGTTGCTGGAGTACAAATGAAAGGACACTAGACACCAGGAAGTCATATGGAACTCTTTTAACAATGACTTGTTTGGAATGTGCTGAAAGGTCTCTTTAGACCCCGAAATAGTGAATATTCCTTACCCTTAATTAGTACTGTGTATATCTGACAAAATAGCTGAAAACATAGCAAATAAATAATAAAAAGTTAGCATATATGTATAGATTAAAAAAAATAAAAAATTTGATTATTTAGTATATTTATTTTATTCAAGGATCCTTGTAAGGAATAATGTCCTTAGTACACTCAACAATTATTCTCTTTGTGAATATTCTATTACACAGTGAGTAATGTAAATCACTTTATGTCTAAAATATTCTGGATAAAATTCACTACACATATCTGAATTGGAGAACTAAAATTGACCCAATAATACACAACCTCACTAAATGACTCCAAGTCTTAAAATTCTATGAGATTGCAAGAAATCTAACATTTGAGTATGGGTTCGCTGCCAATGACTAGAGAGAAAAGGTAATTTATTTCTGCCAATTTCATTCTCAGACTCAATTATGCACATTTTATAGATCCACATGACCCATTATATATTTCTATGGTGACAACACTACTTGAGAATGTTGGTTACTAGAAAGTCACTCAGTTAAATATCCATCCAGTTGGGGCTGTAGAATACCTTCTCCATGCTTATGAAGATGGGCGTATCCCATGTGAGACTCAGAACACAATGGAAGGAAGGCCCAGGATGTGCTATTCGCAAGGCTGACTGATAACTTGTCACAGGACCATCTCATGCATGCATTATTTCTTCCTTCTGACTGTTCTACTTATTTCTTCAAATATTTGAGGGCACATACATTAAGAGTGTGTCAAATTAGCAGCATGAAGGCCACTGGAGAAAGCTTCTTTTTTGGATTAGTTTTCAAGTCTTACATCATTCTCATTTAAATGATGGACATCCATTCCACACCTTTGCTGGAGAATTAAAGAAACTTAAGAGAATGTTAGACTTTCAGCCATCATTAGGGTAGAACAGCTATTTTCTTTAAGGTCCAAGAAGTTCTCCTCATGGAAGAAATAAGTTAAAGAGCAAACAGGTTTATGATCTAAAGGGCTGCTGGGTCTCAATCTCATGAAATAAGTGTTAGAAAAATAGATAAAAAAGAGGTGGGTAGGTAAATAAAAAAAAACAGCAGAAGCGGTGTTAAGCATCGTATTTACACCACTGGGGCAGAACAGTGAGGAGAGGGAGTTAGTCTCATAAACCTTTCTCTTGTTCAATTGTACCAAGACTCCTTAAACCTCTGAAGATGGTATTTTCCTTCTAGCTTCCTCACTAAGGACTCATTGGCAATATAGATTTTCTGCAAGGTGCTGTTACATGTTGCTTTTTGAGCGTTTCCTATTTTATAATACAAACATCTTTCCTTCACTCAAGCTAGATTGTTGTTTCATTAAAAAAAAACATTACCTTTAAATACAAAATAATTAAGAATTATTATTATTGTTAGGTGAATGCATAACAAACACACAGGTGGTATTTAGGATAAGGTTCCTGATTTCATCCTCTTTAAGAGTAGCAATACATGCTGGGGATGTTGCTTTTGTTGAGGTGGTGGTGGTGGTGATGTGTGTGTGTGTGTGTGTGTGTGTGTGTGTGTGTGTGTATCCTCTGACCTCTTAACACAATGCTTATTGTAGCAAGCTAATTTTCCTGGACTTCTGTGGATTGTTGCAATATGTTTCTAAAAACCATGATCTCCTAAAGCAGTTGATTTTGTCTTGTTACAGTCTAGCAAACATGTTCCACATTTATCAAAATTCATTCAGTCAACAGGTAAAGCTTTGCAGGAATCATAATATGTTGATAGACTCACTGCTCTTAACCAGGATCCTGGATTCTAATGAACCTAACTTGAACCTACAAAAGGCCCCTCGACACTGTTAGTTTTGGCTTCAGCTCAAATAATCACATTAATGGTTAGATACAATGCACTATTATGCTGCTGGCCTTTGTGAAATCAGCAACTTAAGGGAACTGGTCCAACAAATGATTGAGATGCAGTCTACATCAAAGTAAGGAAACCCCGAACTGAAGGTTTGGCTTTTAGGGTTTTTTTCCTCATAACTTTTTATACCTAGAAATTATATGAGCTCCTAAACAAACATGTGACCCCTACACAAAGATCTTCCGTGTTGCCAATGCTCCATTCAGTAAACTCTATGATGCAAACCTCACATTTATCAATTAGGTCTTCCTTTTCCCAGAGTTTGTTTTTTGAAAGAAAGTTTTAAAGTTTGTAACTTACTTCTGTCTGTAAATTCTACAGTATATATGGCCTCTTATGTACTGACTGATTCATCGACCTAACTTTTCACTGTAATCCTGAATTCTGAAATAACCATTAAGCAATCTCAAAGACCCACATGTACACATGACATGATATAAAAACCCATATTATCTTATTGTCAAAATGGCTTTGATATTAGGAAATGATTAAGTTTAGGGATGCTGATCTCCTCTAATGGAATATACCTCTTGATCCAAATTTTAAGGCTACATTATATGTCAGTCATTGCCAAGGATTATTCATCCAAGCAGTGATCTGTCAATATATTATGGCATTGGTTTCATGAGCCCTGTGGACATAAAAAATCTAACGGCATTGAAATTCCTTATAAAATGGTGTCATGTTTGCATATAACAAAGATACATCCCCCTGTACTTAAATTTGTCACTACATATTACACCTATTACAGTATAAGTAGTTACAGTGTACTATTACATAATGTTGGCAAGAATAATTGTCTGAATACATCCAGCCCAGACAGTGATTCTTTGGAATCCTGTAGCTATTAAGAATACCTCTTTATTCTCAGCTCACTTAGTTGTACTTGCATTATAAATAGATTAAATTTTTGGAATGAAAATGAAAGACTTCAACATTGTTTGTTCTCTCTAGAAAGTCAGCAGCATTGAGCCCACCAGGAAGGCCAATCATTATACAACAGGTAAAAAAGAACTATGATATTCATAAATGTGTCTCATCAAAACAAGTTGATTATTTGAGCCTCAAGTTTGACGTTTAATTTTTATTGAGGGGGCGTATCCTGTTTACATGACTATGTAAGAATGATTTTGGAGTTGTACATATGACTCGCTTTATCTTTCACACAACTACTGATAAGCTGCCGATGGTGCCAAAGATGGAGGAAGTAATGACTGTTGTATTTAAGACACGTCACTGTTATATTTATACTTGCCACAACCTGTTGAATATTTCATGTTCACTGACTGCTTCCACTCTCCAAATGTCCTTTGAGAGAAACACTGCACCCCCATTTCACTGATGGGCAATATGAGGCTCAAAAAATGTACTAACTTATTTAGCCAGCTTTCAGTACAAGTACAGTGATCCAAAAGATGGTGCAATTAATTTCCCATGTATGTCGTTCTCTGCAGAGGCAAAGAATAAAGCTCTCAAAACAGTGTACTTAATACCCAGTAAGGACTAAGTATCAAAGATTGAATAAAGAGCCAACAAGAATTATCCTTGAAGAATTACATAAGACAATGGCCACACTCTATTAATGATCTGCCGAAGTTTTAAATCTGGATACATATTGGATGAAAATTACAACTAATCTGACAAACCTTAAGGGTTTGTTGTTGTTGTTGTTGTTGTGTTGTTGTTGTTGTTGGGTAGTGGTGGGGGAAGAAGATGAGAGAGACAACCGTGGACCTGCCCTTGACTGGGACTTCCTAATCCACTGTGACTATTGTGGGAACTTCAGTAATTATCTTAAGTTATTTTATCTAGTTTTCAACAGATGAGAACACTACCACTCAGAAAACCTCTTTAGCTTGCCCAGCTGGCAGGGAACAGAACCTGCACTTGATTAACTCATGCAGAAGACCTTTTTGTAGTACTCAGGGTGTCACGGTGCTCAACTTCTGGTGCCAGTTTGCCTGGGTGAAGGAGTACCCATATATGTGTGTTTATAAGGATATTTTCAGAAGAGGTTAGCCTTTAAAACTGTATAGAAGGCAACGAACATGTTCTCACTAACATCGTCAGTTTAATGTGCATTCTTTACTTCATGTGTTGCCAAATACTGCTGACTTTCTATTTGTTTTACGTTTGTGTTATACTATGGAGATGATGTTACAGGCAACAAATTCAAGTAACTTTTCTATTTTCCATTCTCGTTCAAATGAGTCATGAAGCAGCAGAAACCATCTGCAGCATCAACAATGCATTTGATTGAAGAACTGCCAGGGACTGTACCATGCAGCAGTGGTTCATGAAGTTTGCATTGAATAGGAGAGCCATGAAGATGAGAAGCAGAGTGGTCTGCTGTCAGCAGTCGACAAGAACCAAATGAGAGCAATCACTGAAGTGAATCCAAGTACAACTACACAAGCAGTTGCCAACAAACTGAATGTGGACCATCCCATGGTCATTTGAAGCAGACTGAGAAGGCAAAAAGCTTGCTAAGTTGGAGTCTCATGAACTGACCAAAATGTTTTCTTAAAAACTGTCCCTTTGAGCTGTTGTCCTCTCTCAATCCATACAATAGCAACGTGCAAGTTCTTGATAGGATTGTGCCATTTTAAGAGAGATGGATTGTACACAATGAGCATCTCAATCAATTGACTGAGAAGACACTCCAAAGTACTTCCCAAAGGCAAATTTATAACTAAGAAGGTCATGATCACTGTTTAGTGATCTGCTGCAGGCCTGATTCAGCATAGCTTTTGGGCCTGGGAGAAACCATTATGTCTGAGAAGGACGCTCAGCAAATGGGTGAGATGGATGTGCCCCAACCTGCAATTTGCACAGTTCACACTGCTCAACAGATGGAGTCCAGTTCTTCAGGGCAATGTCCAACCACAAGTCACACAACCACCGCTTCAAACACTGAACAAGGAAGTCTATAAATACTTGCCTCCTCTAATTTGCATCACCTAATATGAGGTTCTGTTCCCCTGTCCCTTTGGCAACCAGCTATTATGCCTTCACGTTTCTCGACAACTTCTTTTTCAGAAAAAGGAACTTTCTAATAGTTCATCAAATCCCAATGAATTTATTTTTATGCTATGGAAATAAAACAAGCATTTCTTATTGGTAAAAATGTGTTGGTTGTAAGGGTTCCCATTTGGATTGATAAAGATGTGTTTGAGACGAGTGAGTCTGATTTAAACATCATGGTCTGAAACTGTAACTCCTTTTTCACTATCCTAAATAAAAGTATAGTGACTTTCATTGAATGGAAGAGCAAGCAGGTAGGTTGGCACAAGAAATAGGCTTGGATTTTATTACAGAGAGATGGGAACCATGATAAGAGTTTAATGGAGGGGACTAACACAACTGGATTTGTGTTTTAGACAAGAGAATCTGCAGAGGGTAAAAGATGATACAGGGGACCATGGCAAGTTGCATTTCTGGGGGCCGTTGAAGACCATGGCAAGTCGTACTTCCGGGGGCCATGGAGGATCATGGCAAGATGCTTGTCCATGCTTAAGTCTGTTCTATTGCTCATTGCAAAGACAGCAGAAACTTCAAGGTTCCTACAAGCCTCTCTGACAGTTGCTTCTCATTTTACTGGAAGTTCTAATTACTCACCAGTTCCCAGTTCACTGGGGCCCTGCGTAGGGGGTCAATCATAAACTGCAGCACCTGAGACACTTCAGCAGAGCTTCTTGTCTGACACATGCAGTTCAGCATCAAGGAAAAAGGCTCTGGGAAACATCCCATTAGTTGCAATTAAATCAGCCCAAAGACAGTCTGGGCACTTTTCCCCCTGTGCCTTTGTGTCTCCTCCCCCATTTGATGTCAATCTCATAGTCTAAAGAGGAACCTTCCAGCAGCCGTCACTAGCTAATCAATCCTAATGAGGATGCACTTTTCTCCTTCATTATATACTTGGCATAAATACTGATGAGAGGCAAAAGACAATATAATTCTATGGAATAGAATAGCGTCTACACTCCTTTGACAATTCATTTTAGCATTGCTATTACAGCCCAGCAATGGATTTAGAGAGACAGCAATATAGTTCATGCTATGTTTAAAATTAAACACAGATTTTGACAGAATGGATGATTTCAGAACAAGGTTTTTTCTTTTTCTTTTTTTTGTTTTTAACAACAACAACAATAACAACAACAAAAAAAAAAGGACAGTCACTCCAGTCACTCCCTAGAGAAGAGTTGGAATTTTACAGAACTTCTGTCTAAGATCACAGAGTATCTGGCACCTGCATTTTGTTTTAACACAGATCCAGGAAATCAGGCATCAAAGACAAAGTGGTTCCTGTGAGAAGCCTGGGAGGTGAAAGCTGGGCAGGTGTGTAGTGCGGTATGAATAGAGATAACAACATTTAGCTTCCGATGTCTGAGTGCTACAGCATTCGCCCTCCCCCCCCCCAGAGAAACAGGAGGAGTAAGTATCTCTTAGTTCCTATTGTAAGAGAGCTGCACAAAAATGGGATTAGATTTTCTTAATGGTTCAACTCAGGGAGATAAAGGTGGTTGCTTAGGAAATGGCTGGGGTGTAGACGTCTACATTCAGTCCAGCTTCCTGTGACTGATGGCACACGGTGACGGGAATATGGTCCTTCTACTGATAGAGTCACAAATTCACTCTGGAAATAAAATTGTGACAGTAATAAGAGCTTCTTTATCAGTGAAGTTGTGAAGAGAGAAGAAAGATTAATGACTCTGTCTAGTTTACCCTGGTTAAGCAATGAGTGGCTCAAGCAAAAGAATCTTCCGCACTGAAGACAAAATTGGGAATGAATGAAGTAGAGTTTAAATCCTACGCAGTCTTGTCTACCTTTCTTTTGCTATGGTGGGACTCAAAAAGAAAATGATTTTTAAAAGGTATCTACATAACTGCCATTGAAGTAAGTAATTGACAAATCTTATAAAGTAGCTACAAAACGATATATTAAAGAGAAATATTTATTGTCCTTCAGTGTTTTAAAAATATTTTGATCAAAATTCTAACTTTAACAAAAGGGGGAAAATCACACCCTTTAAAAATAAAGCCTTGGATTGTGATCAAAAAGAAGACAGACAATTCTACATAATTATTATCTGATTCTAAGAAAAGCCTCAAGGCCTATCTGACAAGCATCCACTAAACAATGTAATGCATTTCGATTAAGATAGCAAAATAGTATGAAACAAAAGTCTCACCATTCTCAAATACCAAGGGGAGGCATAAATTGTAACAGTTTCAGTGACCGTGTTTAAGAGCTTGGCAGAATGCCTCGGTGCATCTATTTTCTTCTGGTTAGATTTCATGTTTTATGGATATGTCACAACCTATAAAGTTGTTATAAATACTGCACTAAATATAATTTCCTTTAAAAGATGGAGCTATTATGCTATGTTAAGCACTTGTTTGGAAACTAATTCATTCTACCAAGATAGAACTGGTAACCCTAACACTCGTAAATGAGTTACTGGAGTTTTGAACATAACGATAGCCTAAGATGTGGTGAACTGTATCATTTGTTTATAAGTGCTAATAGCTTTTGTTTGCATTTTTTAGGTGTATAAATAAAATTCCAGAAGAAATGTGTAGATGTTGTGTATGTATGCATAAGGAAATACATACACATATGGGAAACAGAGTTGTAGATAAACATTAGGCATAATTAAACAACTGCTGATTTAAAAATCACAGGTAGTAAATATTGGATAACCCCAGAAGATAATGGACTATGCATAATTGAATTTTCTGTGTAGGAATTAAGCAGAATCTCTTTCCTATCCTAACTATTCTAAACAGGGCTGTTTCCTCATTTTAATTAGTCACATAAGGAGCATAATTAATTAAACATAGCACATGTTATTTTCCCATTGGTCAAATTACTGTTGAGCCTTGAGTCACATTCTGACAGCAAAATTCAGTGACATATACAACTTGATATGCAAGGTAAAGGAACTGAGATTTTCTTGAATCTTGATATTTATTGATGAAGTGTTTCTAGAGGCATGGCAGAAGGCAATGCAGACTTCAACTTCCTAATGCCACCAAGCTTTATTATGGCCCTCATTACCAAGAAAGATAGGAACGATGATATTAAATAATCTATATTTTGATCTAGCACAAAACTTGTTTTGCTTTTAATGTGCTGCTGCTACAGAACTACCACTGCAGGTGGACCTCAGGTGGTGTGACTGTCAGGGTGTAGTGACAAGCTCTGAACAGAGTGACCTCAGCAGGCAGCAAGTCAGAAGTAGTCATGAATATTAAGGAGTTTTAGAGGTTATTTATTCATGAATAATATTATTAGCCTTTGCATTGTACAGAAAAGCTGTAGTATTACAGAGAGAAGGATGGAAGGGCTGAGAATGTTAAAATTTGCAAAGTGATCAACCAGATATGTTAACAGAATCGGTGTTGAGATCAAGCACCTCTTTTGGAATGCTCTGTAACAATATAACACCGAATAAAAGTATAATGCCTTTTAATAATTTGTTTGCTCAATAGTCTTGATATCCACTAATCCACTTAGTGTCTATTTTATAAAAGCTCATCATAATTGTAGCCGTGGCTTTAATGATTGTCACACAGTCTTTTTGTGACATACATTTTTAACTTCCGAAAAGTCCAGAATTATAAAGAACCCTTTTTAAGATTATTATAATTCCTGTCAATCCACAGAATGTTTCCTTATTCTTTTTTACATTTATGTAGAGAAACAATACAGAGACAAATTTCTGTGCTCCAGGGAGGAGCTGCTGAATCAGGTCCAGCCTGAGAATTACATTATTTACCAAGACATTTATAGTAAGGATTTTTGTCTAGTCCTAAATTTTGTTAGTCTGTCTTATTTTATACACTTAAAATATTCGAAATGATGGTATTAAAATATGCAAGTAGTACAATCATTACTGCTTTACTTGCTTGCCAACACAGACCACAGACACAATGAATCACACACATGAGCCTATCCAGCTCTGACCCAATGCAGTTGGCTGTTGGCAGTTAGGACCAAGCCACCAGGCGCTGCTTGGCTTTTCCTTAAGTGTTTGTGCTGTTTTGCCACTCAAGCAGAGGTTAACATGTGGATTCATATTTTAGTTTTGATAAGTATTTATTAAAGCACAGTCGAGACTATCTAAGCAGAAAAGCCAAGGGCTGGGGACTAGATTTAGTTCTGTAAGAAAACAACTATCTAGGAAGAAAGATGCATGTAGGTAATACCCAGTCACACACATACATGCACGCCTGTACACACACACACACACACACATACATAACACATACACAGCACACACATAAACAACATGCACACGCAATACACATACACAAATGCACACACACACCACAGATATATACAACCACCACACACAACATACACATACAACATGTACACATAGCAAACACAACATACATATAGCTACTACACACAGACACATAAACCATATACAGGCACTTGCCCTCACAGTGCACAAACCCCAAACACACACAAACACACATAGAGAGAGGTCACACAATCACACATATATAGGCACCATACACACAGAGAATAGATAAGATACATACAAAGATACTCATAACACACACATACATACATAGTCCACCTATAACATACACGTAAAATAAATGTAGACACACATACCATAATATACACATGCATACACACCACACCCAAATATACACCACACATTCACAGGTACATACATATGCACATGTACACTCACAAATGAAGAAAAGGAATAAAGGAAAGGAGGGAGGGAAGGAAGGAGGGAAGAGGGGAGGAAAGGAGAGAAGGAACAAAAGAGGGAAAACCCTCAGAAAAGTCCTTGATTCAAGAAAGGAACATGAGAGTATCTTTTATAGATACTGACTAATACAGGGCAGAGCTGGGCATAGGGTGTATGTAACTCAGTAGTAAGTGAGGTACTGGGATCAATCACCTACACCACAAAAACTAAAACCTAATTTTAAAAAAAGGCTTCAAAAAACAAAGTGCAGAGAAAAATAATTCTCAAATCAGGGTTCCTTTTAAGATATTGTAATTAATTTCCTCTGTATTAGGGGTGAAAAAAAAAACACATCACCACCCTTATTTAAAGTAATTTTTACTCATAATTTTAGTATTCTGAAGTTTTCCTATCTGAATTCTGTGAAAGAAATACTCACAGGGTGGCTAAATGGCTAAGTGCATAGAGGATCACTTTCAAGTGCAAACTGACTCTAGTATTTCCTCTTAAAAGGAACCACACAGAACTACAAATTACACTGCTAACTTCTTTTCTGTAACTGCTTCCTGTTACCAAAGGAAATCAATTTTGATTAGGTCCCTTTGTAGTAACTAATACACACTACATTCTTCACAAAGGATGAATATATATATAACCTCCAAATCTCAGGTTTCCTTTGAATTCTTAGCTCTCTCTCTTTGAATCAGAGTGTGGCTTTTCTTCAGTACTCTGTGTATTGTTCTAATATGTTAAGGTGACTTCAACAGGGATGCTAATGTCCACATTTACTACAGAGTGAAGTAATACAGTCTGTGTTACCCATAGATCCCCTACAACTTCATAGAAAACCAAACACATTTGAAATGAGAATGTCTGAATTCAGCAAGCTGATCTGGATCCAATCAGATCATTTGTAACCAATTTCCACGAAAACCAATTCAAGCTCAGGAGCAACAATTCTGTATGGAAAACTCAAGGCTGGCTTAGCTGTGGAACTGAGTTTAAAATTGCAGGAAGAGACCATATTTTGGTTTCAGGGCCCACTATACACGAATCAGGACGACTTGTTTATATTAGCATCAGTCTACCCAGGGAAGAAGCCTCTGGATCAGGGCTTTAAGTGAGACTTATTTAACTGACTGTGATAGACAGCCAGTTTTCCTGTCACAGTAGCCTGGAGACAGACACACCTTTCCTTGCTTTGTATTCGTCATGGCCACCAAGACTGCCTCTGGTGGGCTTTTGAACTTGGATTTAACATCTCTTGAATTTACACTTGCTCTAAATGTAAGTGGTGTTCTTTTCACACAGCATTAGCCCAAGTAAGAATTTCAAGCCTAACTTAGTTTAACAAGTATTGGAAGCCTTAGAAATTCAGGGGTTGTTCTTGACTTTTCTTTTTATTTCTTCTTTGTTTGTTTTCATGAGGTTGAGCTAAAATCACCAAAATGGAACATAATAACTTTCCAGACAGAAAGGGAATATTTTCCTCCTCCTCCTCCTCCTCCTCCTCCTCCTCCTCCTCCTCCTCCTC
>NW_021620923.1:1948553-1952751 GCF_004785775.1 Grammomys surdaster
TCCTCCTCCTCCTCCTCCTCCTCCTCCTCCTCCTCCTCCTCCTCCTCCTCCTCCTCCTCCTCTTTTTAATGTGAAAAGCCCACAGGCTGTTTTGTAAACATCCACTATAGTGAAACTCTCTCAAAAGCCACCTTTTTCTTCTTAATAGGTTTAGAAGAGACAGCATTCAGAAAAGATGACAGGCCCAAGTGTTGCTAATGTTAGCCCATAAACATCCTAAGTAGTTTATGATCCCTGTTTACTATATATACTTGTCAAAATAGGGAATCCTTCACAGAAAAAAAAAAGTATTTAAATGCCATTGCCTCTCAAATTCCACAATAAAGGATTTCCTACTAGGAGAAAAGAAAAGTTCTCAGACAAAAAACAATGAAATATAATTATTGTAACATCATGGAGGCAAAAGGATGATGAAGGACACAGAAGATGTCTGAATTCTGAGCACAATAGTAAGTAAACATCTGTAGACATATGCAAACATCAGCTTCAAGATACTAACTACTTTCAGCACACATCTGCCATTGAACAGTTGATCCACTGTAGCACATAAACTCAATAAGAAATCTCCATCGAAATTAGCCAAGGAGAAATGAAATTTATTCACTTGATATGTTTGGAGCACCTGTTTTGTCATAGGTATTGTGTGAAGAGAAGAAGGAAAAGAAAACACTGCATTCTGGAGGGGGGGTACAGAATCCACCTGGTATTCTTCAGTTTACACAACCCTGATCTGAGACATGACCTGAAGCAATACACATCATATTTTCTGTCTACAACAAAGATTTCATGAAAACAGCTGCCATTTAATTACAAGTTTTAAAGGACATTATATGTCAAGACACAGAGATTAAAGCATAGTGTCATGTGAGATCCAACTTACCATAAGTCTGAAAATTTAATTCAATTTCTTCCAAAAAGGATGCAAATATAGAAAATACTTCATTTGGATATTTGACATAAAAATTTTAAGAGCAATAAAGGCTATATTTATAAAGACTATTAAGTAGTGTACTCTGCAAGCATCAAAGTTGTATTTCTCATGATTAATTGACCCCCCCCACACACACACAGATACATGACCCCTCTCCATTGTCTACCTTGAACTGTCAAAGTGGCGGATGCCTCAGCTTTCCCAACCATATTTTCTGCCACACACGTGTATGATCCCATGTCGCCAGCCGTCACCTTCCGGATTTTCAAAGTATGATCATCTCGGATTTCATATCTGTTGATATAATAAAAGAAAACAAAGGCACGTGGTTTGCTTCTTGGAAAATCACACCATTACAAGTATGAATATGAACCTATGCTATATCTCAGCATCAAGTCATAAGCAGCCATGCCTCTAAACAATCAGAAACAAAGTGTATGCAAATTTAATTCAGTTTCTAAAAGAGCAATTGGTTTCTGCAAGCTACTGTGCTCAAATTAAAGTTGAAAAGCATGGGATCACTGAGTAAATCCAAAATTTAAAGGTTTTCTACATTCTGACCTTATAAAGTCTAACAAGAAGGTTAGGATCCAGCAGATATTATAGATGCAGAACCTGAGGCCACTTGGTTTTTTCTTTCCAAGTATTTAGTGGTAGTGTGGAAAACTGAAGGCAGATATGTCATTTACTGTATCAGGTTATTTCAGTTTTTCTTCATTCAGGATCCTCAGCTTCATATCCTTGTTAGGAAGCTTAAGTCTCTTCTGTTAAAAACACAGCGATAGTGTAGCCTCTCACCTTAATGAAGCAATGTCTACTGTTTCAGCAGACCAAGTTTATTCCTGGATACTAAAGCTGTTCATTCTAGTTCTTTGTGGCTCAGCAGTCTCATGCAATGTGAGCTCAAATTCTTTATTGCCTGAATCCCTTCATTATTTGGCCCTAAAGGCTCTAGTCTGGTATCACATGATGCTTACCACATACTTTGTACATGAGCTATGCTAAACTTTCCCACCACATCTCTGTCTATGCTGCAATGGTTCATATGTACATTATTTTATTTCCTGAATACACACACACACACACACACACACACACGATATAGTTCAGCCATTGCTTATGGTTCATTTTCCTTTAATAAGTTTCTCCTGATTCTGTACCTATGTTTGTGCCAAAAATGTTTGATAATGCCATTGGATTTGTATTCATACTGCTATTCCCCCTTTTTTATGTTCCTCAATCATAGACACCCTCCATCCTAAAGCTATAATGACGACTCTTAGCAAGGACTCAATACTTGCTGCTGAATGAATACACACAAGACAAAAGCCTTGTGACAATACCAGAATGTTCTATATCACTATCTTATCAGCAATGTTCCCTAAATCTTAGCTCTCTCTTCTTCTATTTAAGGTGTTAACAGACATCAAGAAATCATGCCTTCTACACTTTCCTGGCCATATTACAGTTAATAAAAAAGAAGTCCAATTTTTAATTGATTCATAGTTACAAGTTTAATGCTATGTCAGTCTTCCTTTTCCAACCTACTCCTTTGCAAATTTTGTATCCAATTTGTCAGAGCAAAAGAGAAATCTGTTTAAGGAACACGACATTTATAAGTTACAGTCAGGGTAGCCTGCTTTCGGAATCTTTGGAGACAAGATGATACCCTTCTGATTTTAATTATCTCTGGTGTTCCATCCTGACCCGTGGACACAGACTCTACAGACATTCCTCAACTTGTAATGCAAATATATCAAAATGAGTGTATTATAAACTGATGTTATGATAAACTCATTTCATTTCATATATTTGCTTTCTCATACCTTAGCTTGGTAACACAGTATACTACAGAGTACTGTTTGTTTGGTTTTTTGTTGTTTGGTTGTTTTTCTGTTCTAATCATGGGAGCTGGGGCTCATTGATATAGTCCAGGATTAGGGATATTACATCACTTATAACTAAGCCTGGAAAAAATTATAATTCAAAAGATAGGTTGCTGAGCAGTTTCATGAAGTAAAGACTGAAAGTAATGCTATCGGAATCGAGGACCATGCCACTGACTAAAGGACGTGTGTGGCCTGAATCGAAACAGAAATTTCAAATTGATGCATCATATTTTGAATCCCCCATCTGTACCTGGATTTGGGCAGCTCTCCATCATCTTTCCTCCATCGAACCGTAGGCACAGGGTCTCCTCGGGCCTCACATTTAAATTCTGCACTGTCATCCACAGTCACTGCCAAATTACTGGGTCTCTTCACAAATGATGGCCTCTCTAGAAGATGAATGAATGGAAAATCCCTTAGGACAGACTTGCATTTATCCCACACAGCTGCCCACTCCTATAGACCTCTCTCACTGTTTCATATTTACACTAATTTTATATCTTTGAATCTTTTTTTTCTCAAGCTGCTTTTCGGATTCCCTCTCATGCCTTCTCTTCCCTCCACATACTGGATTATTGGAATTTCTTTCTCTCTTATATAAAAGGTTATATATATATATATTTTGGTTAAAGATGATCTTTCTCCTTTGTATGAAGATACAACTTAATAACAATGAGTATGTTCTACAGGAATTAGATGATGTTAGGTAGAAATACACTTACCTAAAACGGTTAGCTCTGCGACTTCGCTCTCCCGTTCCCCCACCATGTTGGTACCAACACAAACATACTTGCCAGCATCGCTTTTACGGGTATAAGTGATCATGAGCTTTCCTCCTCGTATCTTCAAAAAAGAACAAAATCCAAAACAATTGACATGGATATTATGAAAATGTCTTTAACTGTTAACAGTTGAGATCTTCATAAAGGAAGGCCACTTTCTACACAAAACAAATCAAAGCATATTAAGTAAAACAGCTTGTGAATACAACAAAATCAATTAGAAATGTGCAATATAAAAGCAAAACGCTTTATTTAACTATACATTTGGGAAAGTTTCACTATTTAGTGTGTTAATTTCTATTTTAAATCATCTAAAACCTTTCATATTTTTAATTAGGTGTTAACCAGAAAGTCTAAACTTAAGGATTAACATCTATCCAGATTTAATCTGGAATATGAATAGATATATTCATATTCTAATATTATTACACACAGAAAAATGTCTCTAGCTAGTTTGCTACAGCTGCTTTAAAGGAAAATGTCTTACTTGCCAGTGAATGAATCTTACTTTTGATTCATTTCCCACCCATGAATTTCTTTATTTTCCTTCCTTCCTTCCTTCCTTCCTTCCTTCCTTCCTTCCTTCCTTCCTTCCT
>NW_021620923.1:1952851-1953842 GCF_004785775.1 Grammomys surdaster
CCCTCCCTCCCTCCCTCCCTCCCTCCCTCCCTCCTTCCTTTCTTCCTCCCTTCCTTTCTTGTGAACTTAAGGGGCATGAGTATAATGATCTTCCCACAAGTGGTCCAGACAGTCACAATAAGCTGAGTAAAATTCACCTCTCCCTCTGCTCCTCCAAATCCAATCCACCAGTCTTCTCCCCAGCTCTGTAGCAGACCACCTTCTCTAGACTCCCTTGCAACCCAGCGCCCATTTCCACTGGACAACACAGATCTCCTCTTTCAGTAGATAGGGAGAAGATAGGACATCCAGAGAAAACTAATCAGAAATGCTGGTGCTAACTGACGTCATAAACCAAATGGAGCTAAGAGAGAATGACAGACTATCTCACGCAAACACAAAAGAATAGACTTTCTTCTCAGCACCTCATGGAACTTTCTCGAAAATTGACCACCTACTCAAACACAAAGCAAATCTCAACAGATAAAAAAAGAAATTAAACTAACACCCGGCATTCTATATGAACATTACAGATTAAAACTGGATATCAGCAGCAAAAGAAATGGGAGAAGGCTTACAAATTCATGGAAACTGAGTGACTCACTACTAAATGAGAAACGGATTGATGCAGAAATTAAAGATGGCCAGGAATTGAATAATAATGAATACAAAGCACACAAAAACTCATGGACAGGGTGAATGTTGCCCGAAGAGGCAAGTTCACAGCACTGAGTGCCCACATAAAAACATTTCAGACATGTCACATTTGTAACTTAACAGCATACCTGGAAGATCTAGTACAAAAAGAAAGAATCTCACTCAAAAGGAATAGGAGGCAAAAAAATAATTAAATTTTGTTGAAATTAATAAGCTAGATTTAAGAATACAAAGAATCAGAAGGATATTGTCTTTGAGAAAAAAATCAGTAAGATTGACAAAATCTTATTCTAAATTAACTGAAAGGCAGAGAGAGAGAGAGAGAGAGAGAGAGAGAGAGAGAGAGAGAGAGAGA
>NW_021620923.1:1953852-1989273 GCF_004785775.1 Grammomys surdaster
AGAGAGAGAGAGAGAGAGAGAGAGAGAGAGAGAGAGAGAGAGAGAGAAATATGACCAAATTAACAAAATCAGAAATGAAAAGAAATGTGGGACATAAAAACAGACACTGTAGACATCCAGAGAATTATAAGAACATACTTTAAAAACATGTACACCAAATTGGAAAAATTTTTAAGAAAAAAGTAATTTTCTAAATATATACCACTTCTTAAAGCTAAATCAAGATCAGATAAGCAATTTAATCACAGTTATAATCTTCACTGAAATAGAAGCAGAGATTAAAAGTCTCTCAACCTCCCTCCCCCATCAAAACCAAACCAAACCAATAACAACAAAACAAACAAACAAGGAAACAAACAAACTCATAGTTTCAGTGGGTAACTCTACCAGACATTCAAAGAGCAGTTAATACCAATACTCTTCTACTTATTTCATAAAATGGATAACCCAGATCCAGAAAGACAAATATGAATGGATAGGGTTATATGTGGATAATAGCTGTCCAGGCAATGATAACTAAGCTACAATTGTAGAACCACAGAGGTAAAGTATAAAGTAAGTGATAAGGTGGCAGCAGGGGCAGATCTCCCTAGGAAAGTGAAATAGAACAGAAAGTTATGGAAGGATGGGGAGGAGACTGGAACGGGAGGATCAAACATGGCCTTGTTGGATTAGGTGTGTCACTGTGGGTGTGGGCTTTAAGACCTTTGTGCTAGCTGCCTGGGAGCCAGTATTCTGCTAGCAGCCTTCAGATGAAGATGTAAAACTCTCAGTTCCTCCTGTACCATACCTGCCTGGATGCTGCCATGTTCCTGCCTTGATGATACTGGACTGAACCTCTGAACCTATAAACCAGCACCAATTAAATGTTGCCCTTTATAAGACTTGTCTTGGTCAAGGTGTCTGTTCACAGCAGTAAAACCCTATCTAAGACACACCCTGACTTTTCAAGAAAGAAATTATACATATATACATGAAAGTATAATCCTTCTTCCACCTAGTTTTATTATGCCAGATACAGTATGTTTTAATTACACTGTTAAAACCATCCTGACTGTGAACTCTGAAAAGGAACGACGTAAAGGAGCCTCGAATTCCTCTTGAGAGGCCTAGAACCCGCCACAGTGTCTAAGGAAAAGGGACATTTTTGTGAGATGAAAGGGACTTGTCTAATGAGTAAGTTGGAACAGGGCTGACGTTTTAGGCAGTCTGTCTCTTTGGCTTGGTGAGGGACAGTAAACATACAATCTGTAACCTATTATCATAATTACTGTTAAATAAACTTGTATTCAATGAACTTAAGTTCTTGACATTGAGAACCAGTAGGTATCATAAAATGCTGATCCTCCTGAGAAAAATACTCTCTCTCATGTTGAAGCACTCACATGAGCCAGCCTAAAAATAGAGGGAAACGTATTCATTTCAACCAAAAAAACCAGCCCCGCCCCCTACCTAAATAGAAGGTCTGCAGTGTGCTCTGTATGAGCTGCAGTTAGTTCTGTCAGTGTGGACAACATGTGGGGACCTTCCTCTGATGCCCAAGAGTCTAACTTTAAATGACCTTGCATACTAAGGAAAGGAGTTCATCTTAGAAGACATAACAGAAACAATATTAGATTAATTTAACAGAAAGAAAATAAAAAAGAGGAAACCCACAAATGCCTTCAACATTCCTTTTGATCAGAAAGTCAGTAAGTCACTGTGCTTATCAACTACAAATAGAAAGCTTAGGGGATGATTTGAAAACACAGTCAAATCTGGAGGAAAAACGAAAGCTAAAGGCTGATGACATGTAAGTAATCTCCAAACGCAGAGATTTATTTCTTCAGTTTTCATGTCGTATAGTATTTATTTACTTTTACAATTTTTAAATACTTGAGGAATGTAGGATCTTAAATCAACTTGGTTTTGTACACACGGAGCATCAATTAACATTATATATTACTGTCTGATGTTATTCTATTTTGAAAGATTACATGCAAATGGAGAAGGAGGGGAATTTAACTAACAAGAATTATAGGGGAGCTGCTGAGAGAGTCTTGGCCATGGAATAATTCCAACTGTGAGAGAATGGGAGGGAACAATAGCTGAGGAGAAACAAGAAGAAATGAGAAGATTTTAAAGAGTTTCTATTACACCTCAATTTTAAAATTCCAACACAGTAATTCATTAATCCTGGTACAGAGTTTATGATTTAATTAATCAGGAGACCTACTTTATTGTCTTATATTTGTGTTTCAGCATGAAATAAAAATAGATAAACAAACTGTTCTTATTATATATAAAGGTTCTTTACATACTTTTAATGAACAAAACAATCAAATTAGAGTCCTGATATTCTTAACCTTTCTATGTTCCTATCAATTCCTCCTCCCAAATGAAGATTTTTCAGTGGGGACCATGACCCTGCTATCTCACCAGGGATTGATGTGGGATCTGCAGATGACTAGGTTGCCAGAAACAGCAAGCAGGAGCCCTGTCAGACTGGCAGCCAGAGACAGTGTTAAAACTCATAGAATATGCAGTCACTCTCCACCTCAAAGATCTACTCATTTCAAAATGTTAATTCTGCTGAAATTCAGAAGCTTGGTCCTAAAGTCCTAGCTGTGAACAAAGGATAAATAACGGCTTAAAACTAGAATAGGAAATAGGACACAAAATGAGATAGTAGCAGAAATATTTATTTCACTTTAAAAAAAAATTGAGATTTTTCCAAACAGCTACAAATACCCACCAATCTGCATCAACAAAACTCTATTGATACAAGTGTATCACAAAATGCACCTTGTTTTGTTTTGTTTATTGAGATAGGGTCTCACTATGTATCCCTGGCCTGGAATTCACTACACAGACCTTGGCCTGGAACTCAGAGAGATCTGCCGCCCACGTCTGCCCAAACGCATCTTGGCAACGTGGCAAGAAAGGCTAAAGTTCTCAAAAGAGACTGCATATAGATGAAACTATTCATAGGTGTACAGACAAATGAGTCATAGCAAGGTGCAAGCAACAAAGCTGGACAGTCGAAGAGTCAAAAGGATGGAGGAACAATGATAGCTTTCTGTTTCCGTAAGTTATACTGATTTTGATAGTATGGCACTGTCTATACCTAAATGGGGCTATACGAAAGTCGCAATTCTCTATGGCCACACATACGGAAGATATACTGGTGCGTCGTTTTCAATAGAAAGGGGGATGCATCACCCCAGTACTCTCACCTTGATCAAATCAGCACACTAGTTTTCAAGAACTCACTACAGTTATCTGTCTGTATTTTGTGTTGTCCTATAAAAGCCCTATAAGTGTATACTAAGTTGGGAGAAGCATGGTGCCCCTTTCAATACTTTCGAAAAATGACATTTCCTCTCTCTGTAAACAGAGGGGGAAAATATTTCTAACACCCACAAAACACTATAAATGTGAGAGAAAAAAAAAAGCTCCATTTAAAACAAGCTCAGAAAATGTTTCTTGGCAGGTCTCTCCCTACAGCTGGATTTGACAGCCGAATTGTAAACCTATCAAAAACTAGTTTGTATAATGAACAGACACAATGTTAAACAGTGAACTGCAGCCTAGAGACTTCAATTAACATAATCCTGTGGAGGGGTGCAGCAGAATGTGCTAAGCTTTCAGACAATGTGCTGGCATCTGGCCTCTGTCAAAAACCCAAAGCAGGGGTCTTCCTTCCTCATCAGCATGTACCTTACCAGCCCTCAGCAGCCACCACATTAGATACCCACATTTCCATAAGCCCTAGACAGGACTTTGGGGGTGGAAGGGTTCAGCTATGTACATACTTAATGAAATCAAAGCAAGAAGAGGGGTCCTTGTATGCCCTGCTCCTTTCCAGGAAGGAAACAGAGACTGGGAGAGAAGGTGTTGAAAATTTAAAACCTCAAATATCTTTAAACTTGAAATTTTTCTTTCGACTCGTGTCCAATTTTATGATGTTTTTAGCGATATTAAGGTAAGGAACCCCTCCATGTGGCTGATACAGATTATGTTAATACACTAGGAGTTCTCACTAAGAGAAACTAGACATGACTGTTTTCCTTGGGGGAGGGGTCCTCTCCAAGTACTTAAGGGTTTCTATGAAGCAGGAGGCCATTGCTTTGCCAAACTCTTTTATCTTCCTGGAACTGTCTCTATTGAGGGACAGTACACCAAAATCAAAGGCAACAATTTTAATGCCTACAGGGAAAAATAAACAATCACAGTAAGTATTTTTATTTTCAGTACATAGGAGCAAGAAACAATAATTATCTCTATATACACAGGAGGAGCATGCTTCTAAGAAAGGAAGGGAGGGCGGGAGAGGAAGGAGGCAGGGAGGGAGAGGAAGGAGGGAAGGAGGGAGAGGAAGGAGGGAGGGAGGGAGAGGAAGGAGGGAGGGAAGGAGGGAGTAAATAAAGTAAGATCTTTGTTCCGTGTATTCTATGTGTAGACAGCTTACCCTGCAGTCAGTTTTCACAATCAGAAATGAAGATGAACTCAACATGAACTCCTTGTTACGCGCCTTCATTTTCTACCCTAAAGCAAGTCGGATGATTTGCAGTGTCTGTTACACAGAGGATTTTTTTTCTCTCAGACATCACCTCCTCAACATTCTCCATGTACCTCTGGGTTAGCATACTAAGCCAACTGGGGCTAATTAACTAGTTTGGCTACACAAAATCTTTTCTGCTTTTAATTACATTAACTTAATGTGACTTGAATTCAACGGAGCAAAAAACAAAACCACTAATTATATTAAGGGCTTCAAAGTTGATTTCAAATTGCTAACCAGCAAACTGTCCTATAATTTATTCCATTTCCTTTAATAGATTTTCATATTCAAAAACTTGTATTTTTTGCAAAGACCATCTAAGAAATAAATTTGAACAATAGACTAGAATACTGACATTGCTAACAGAATGACATTTTAAACAGTACATATAAGACATACATAAATACCCTCAAGTCACTGAAAAATTGGACAGTGCTTCACTTTCACAGATTCTGAAAAGACCAAAAGATTGGAAATTGTCAGAGAGGAGCAAGGTCCTGGTAAGTGTGATTAATGTTAACTCCAATATACCTAGGTTTGGAAGTGATTTATTTTTCTTTGTAAAAACTTGATTCTTTCTCACGGAATTATTTTTTTTATTATATTGCAAAGCAGTTAAGATGAAAAGTTTTGAATGACAGCATCACTCTTAAATGATTTCTGTCTAAGTCTGTTTGAGAAACACAGCTTTTAACAGGAGTGCTGTCAACTCTGCTCAGTTCTGTGACCTGGATCCCCCAAACAAGCCACCGTGAATTATAGAAATACCCTCTGTAGCCTGCCAGTGACAATGAGATACCCATAACCTAAATGGCCAGGTATGCAGAGTTCCCAGACTCTCTGGAGACATCCTAAAGGATATTTTTCTAATAATATTTTCCTGTAGATTTGTTTACTCATTGTGTGAGTGTATGTGGCATACTGGTACATATGGAGGCCAGAGAAACCACATGCAAGATTGTAGACCTGTCTTGAGTCTTGGTAGCAGGTGTTTTTTACCTGGTGAGCCATCTTCCTGCTTTGCAGAACAGTCTCAAGAGGTTCCCTAAGACTTCTTTCATCAGATACATACAAGGAAAACACACACCTACCTACACCAGCACCTTATCTCCCAGACCCCAACAAGCACAAACATCTCTAAAAATTGGCAACAATTCATAGTAACAATGCTAAAATATAATTTAAATAATACCCAATACTCTGTTTAAACATGTACTATAGAAAGGGAGAAAAGAGGATTATATCTTTTAATGGCTCTACAAAAGTAATTTTAACCTTTAATGTTGGGCAGCTCAGATGAAAGCATTTTTATCGTCTAGCCTGAACTAGCCAACTTTTCAAAAATAATGCTCCGTGCTTTGGTTCACACGGTACTTCGTAATCACGGTACTTCAGAGGCAGAGGCAGGAAGGTTGCTGTTAACTTCAAGCCAGAGAGTTGCTGGGCAGCTGAGGCAGCATATGGAGACCCTATCTAATAATAAACAATAGTAATAATAATCCCAATTCCTTGCTTTCTAAAATGAATGAAACATCGATGGCAGTATTATTCTATACACATGACAAAGAATTGGGTAAGTATTCCAAAAATGTCTCAGAGTAATAAAAAACTTAGAACCAACTGAAAGATAATTTAGGCAATTCTAGTCTCATAGACAGGCACAACAGTTCTTTTGTGGCCGATTTTTTGCCCCCATCTAGATCCCGAAGTAAACTGTGCAAGAAAAACAGCTTTAATCAAAATGATCTCATCTGCTTAGTAATTATGATTTATTATTATATGTAGGAAATTTATATTTCTGAAAAAAACATACTAATTATTGTTTTTCTCTTTGAAGCTTACACTTCAAGGTCATTATTAAGAAAAAATTCAAATGCTCGATACATTTTCACCATCGAAAAGGTCTGACATGCAACTACTGCTACAGTCAAATCAACATTTCTCTTCAATATAAGATGAATTAACTTGTATATAGCTTGTTTCTATGTGCTAATTGAAGAGTACGAAATAAGACTTTAAATAGTATTTGTGCCTATGACAAAATGATCTTACGAAGATGAAGATTTCAAATCATACATCTTTAGATTAATACAACAATGAACTAGATCCAGCCATATCACAGTTCTTCTGAATTAGCAAAGGTGATTATAGGTTAACCTATTCTTTCTACCTTTGACATTATTGGCCACTAGCTCATAAAAACAACAACAAAAAGCCTTTCCTTGCTCCCTGTGACTATTGCATTCTGGGACATGGGAGCTTGACACTAGAACGAGTGGAGGGGATAGAGAAGGAAGGAGAGGATGGAGATGAAGAAGAAACAATGAACTGTTTAAAGTATTTCCCACTGAGGCCTTTTGATTAAGAGCCATAGCATGTGGCTCACAAAGGCTAGTAGGTAAAGTTGTGGCTTACTCCTGACCAGACACAAAAGGGGACCAGCTGTACCCTGAGATGAGTCAAAAGAAGATAATAGATGAATGCTAATATAAATCATATTTTATCTTGCTGTAGGGTAGAAAAAAATTAAACCAGTCAGATTTCAGATTTCAATCTCATTAAAAAAAAAGAACCACACATTCAACTTGATACGGAAAAGTATTCATCTTTATTTTACTAATTCATTGGCATTGTCTATTTCATTTTTCACAGCCTATTTAAAGGACGGATAGCACTCCTGGGAATTCCACACACATACAGAATAAACTTTGGTAACAGAAGGTCAGGCAACACCATATGCACAGGGCAGAAAACCTGAGAGCAAACTGAAAGCAATCACATCACCTTTCTACATTTAATCTCCTGACATAAGAAGGAGAACATGAGTAAGAAAGAAAGGAACCTAAGGTGTAAGACTTTAGATTACTCTCTTCAGCGTAGAATTAGGGGAAAGCAGGCAATTAAGATCTTTTCATTGCTGTCCTATATTTGCCTGAGCTACAGACGTTCAAGAGCACATGATCCAATTTCATTTGTTTGCTGGTACACTTTACAACGCTGTCTGAAAACCAACATGATTTCAGCCAGGAGTTTAAACACACTTGATCATCGGAAAGAAGCAACAAGAGACTCATGCAGAAAAAGCAATTATCCCAGTGGGAGCACGTGGCTCTCCACACAGCTTGGGGGGCTGCCAGCTGAGAACACAGGCCAGAGAGAAATTCTGTCTGGGACTGTGGCAGCTGCAGTTCTCAGCTACTTCCGTCTCTCACTGAACTTCACTGCTTCCTTCGAGCAATTTATAAATTGGTAGTGGGCTGGTTTCAGAGCAGCAGAAGTGCACCTATGATAATTTGATGACAGACTACATCTAGCCCAGCTAATTGCAGGCAAGTGGGAGGCACCCTGCAGAGACACAGTTAAGTTAAAGGGATAGGATGCTTTTCATTGTGAGGGATAAATTAAGACCTTTCCATATAACGCCAGAGCACACCACCAGAGAACCTATTCATGAAGCATTATTTTAACAAGGAAAAAAAGATTAAGAGACACCAGGCTTCTTAACGTCTTCCTAGTTTTCTTGCTTAAGTGGGGCTCAAAGTCAAGAATGGAAGATTTGAATTCGGCATTTTCTGTTACAAATCCATTTTCTTGGGGCACTACAGTATGGTACCCAAAACAATCAAGGGAGAAAACCTCCTCTAATTTATAATATTCCAAACTCCAGCTGGCAACTGCAGCCAGCTAATGAAATGGCAAGCGGATGACCCAGCATAAGCTTTTAGCTGATTCCCAAGGTGTCTGATTCCCAAGGCATTTAGACTTAGAACCCCAAAGTGAATCTTGTAAAAAAGCAAGTAATATAAAGAGTGGTTTTGTCATAAAGTAGCCTTTGCAAGCCATCTCCTAAAAGCAAGGGAGCTGATTGGCTTTTACGTCTATGAAAATTCTAGGCAGATTACATGGTAGTATTCAGCTTGGATATGAAAAATTAATTTAGCCCACAGCTATTAAACTTAATGTATTATTTCCTTCACAGGTCTTATGAAACAATGTCCTGCTGTTTTAAAGGTAAAAGCAAAGTCTTATGGGCAATTTGCACGCTCCCACAAAACCTGGTTTGTGTTTTATCACCTCACTAAGCCATCTGGCTATAATTCTGAATTTACATATAGTCACTGGTACGACAGCCTGAAATAAAAAATCTACGGAGGAATTATGACTGTGCTCTAGAAATAAAGATGACAAATGTTCATAGTATTTGAGAAGAGAAAAGCTCATTTTCAAACTCTTGGCTCTTTTGAGTTACAAGGACACCAGCTGAAAATACTTTGCCAACAGCAAATTCTCTCTCTCTCTCTCTCTCTCTCTCTCTCTCTCTCTCTCTCTCTCTGCTTTCTTGTTGGGCTTACATGTTCTCAACAGCTTTGCTTGAGTGTGTGGATTTCCTTCCCCACCAAATACTTTGCAAAGATAATGCCTTTTCCAGAGATCCAGCCTAATTTGTTACATTCTCTTACATCCTGAAGACAGAGAACTATAGTTAAGGGTGGTGGAGATTCTTGGACTTGGAAACACAGCGGGCAGACTGACTTTAAAAAAAGGAATTTTTAATTTGCAAATATAAAAGAGCAACAGGATTATCTAATACCATTCACTAAGATTCTATACAAGTATAAGCATGTTTGTAAAAACTGCAGGCTGAAGGTAAGTTTGATCTACAGCGGGTCCTGGTTTCATCTCAGAATATCAAATAGGTATAAGGAAAACTTGCAAGTAAGCAGCTGAATTAATTTGCTAGTTAATTAATCAGAAGATCATGCCAATGAGACTAGAGGTAAAATTCAAACCCATACTGCACATTTCTTCTTTTTCTTTTATTGAACACAATATGATACTAGAATAAATCTCACTGATTTGGCAGTTCTGTGCCTCAGTCATTGGAGGATGCATGAAGAGACAAATCACACTTGTATCTCTCAGCGTTATGTACCGTGTGTGTGTGTGTGTGTGTGTGTGTGTGTGTGTGTGTGTGTGTGTACAGAAGAAGAATGATCACTTATTTATGTTGGGTGAATGTAATCCTTCGGGAACACAAAGACTGAAGGAGAGTTCAAACATTAGCATTAAGTTTTAGCATTAGCACACCTAATTTATTGTGCACACCTCTTGAGAGCTAGTGATGAACCATGCTGTATAAAAAGTAAGAACAAGAGCTTCCTGTGGGCTTCTACTTCTATTCTGATCTATGAGAGCAAAAGAAAGGAGAAAAACTACTTTATTTCAAAAACATGTAAAAAAATCATTTGGGTTGGATTCAAAGACATCCTCTTGCAATCATATGTGGTTCGGTTCCATAGCCAAGGCAAGAAAACACACAGAGGAGAAGTACTCTGCCAAGAACATCAGGGGACTACAGATTGCTATAATGGATCTACTGATTGTTCCCGACCTCGGCTTAACCATCAAGGGGGCTACAATTGTTCATGACCTATGCCTAAATTATGCTGTTAGAGCTAGGAGTTGAAAATCAGAACATTCTAAGTCCTAGGTTGCCTCCAGATCCCCCACTATCCAACCCCCCAACCCCAGGAGCTTTGGCACTACCAGGTGGTTGTGCTGGAGGTGACATCAGTCAATGAGAAGCTTAATGAGGAAAAGAGAATCAGAGGTAAATGGAATTTACCATCATTCTTTGCTTGTCTTCCCATGCCTCATACACATTCTGTGATGACTAGGACTTTGTCCTAAGTTTACCATTAAAATACACAGCATCTATGTACATATTATCTGTACTTTACCATAGCAAATTGCCATGTTCAGTCTTTCCATTATGTCCACTGTCATCTCTTCAGACACTGTTTAATAGTCTAGAATTCAAGACCGTGACAGACTCTTATGCTACATCATGGAAGACAATTCCAATTCTGATCACTTTCCTAAACAAATGCATGTTAATTCTCTGATGCGTGTCAAGGAATTTTAAATGACATCTGAAGAACAAAACCAAAATACTGTCTAATGTGGAAAATGCCATTATTGGCTTTGTGTAGGCAAGTAAGCACATGAAACTTTCTTCATCAAGTGTGGGGCAAGTTTAATCAATATCCTAATAGTTTCATGTAGCAATCTGTGTTCATCATAATTATGATACCTTAACACCTGTGGTATAGCCCACTGCCCCAGGCTTTATCGTTCGTTTTACTACATACTCACATTGAAGACACGTTCTCCTGTTTTTGTTTTTGTTTTGTTTGTTTGTTTTTGTTTGTTTGTTTTTTGGATGAGGCAACTAACAATTAGGGAATATCGAAAATTTGTTTCAGATCATTCCGTAAGTGCCCTGGACCCCATTCTTCATACATACAAACCAAAGCTTCTCTAGTGGGCATTCTTTTGAATAGAGATGAGGAACTTATGTTTTCTTGGCTTCCCATGACATACAGGACATATTTTCAATACTGTGAAAATGTATGGATACACTGAGCTCTAAAGACTAGATGAACAAAATCAGCGTGATCCCAGGGGTTTGCCAGGGTGTTAGACTCAGGGTCCCCCTTTCAGCACATGACAGATTTAAGCATGCGTGATAGGGAAATCCATCCTAATTGCCCTTAATCCTTCCAGTTGTCATCAGAATAGATGTGCATATTTACAGCACATATTATTGTATGTATTGTTCGCAGGGCACGGAGATAGGGAAACATCCTACATTAGTTACTATGCAGAGAAAATGACTCTCTTGCTCTCAGGTAAACACAAGTTTATTATAATATGCTGAGAGTTTAGGCAGAATATTTATAGGCTTCTGTAATGAATATGGGTAAACCTGAGAGGATCTTTGCAAGCATGATGCAGGGTTCTGCAGAGTGCTGTGATGGATCTAGATGACAGAAGAGTGTGTAAAAGACAGCTTAAGAAACGGATTCCTTTATCCTCTCAAGGAGACGAATTTCCATTATTTTCAACCAATTTTCTATAAATTGAGCTCAACTGCTCTTGAGAGTTTCCCATACAAGTGGATCTTAACCTGAGCCTGTTTCAAACACGGTCACCCTTCTAAGCTTCACGAGCACCTACATTTTTAAGATTTAGGAAGAGAAATCCTGTACCATCTGGTAGTAATTCTGCTAATGTACACCAGATTAGTTTACAAGTGTATGATTTATCATATTATCAAATTCTTTGGTTTTTAAGGAGATAAAAACTGAAGAGGTCAGATGTTACCAATCGCTGTTTGGTTGAAGCATCTGGCCCTTTAAACAAACAAAAAGCACAATCAGCATTAAGGACTTTGGCCTAGGAATGAAAATTGAAATTATTCTTGAGGGAGAATCTTTCTGTGTGGACACCACAGAGAAATAAAGTTAACTTTGGCCAAGCATAAATAATGAAAAGGAAATCCCAGGTCCCTTTAAAAGGTTCAGATGAAAAGTAAATTAAAGTTGAATGGCTTCAAATGTTTCTTTGATTTCTGCATTTGGGGCCTCTTTTAAAGAAAGAAGGCCTTGTACAATCAGTGAACTTCGGAATGTACTACTTAGAAAAGAAGGTTACAATTCATTTTGTTTGAGGTAAACAGAAAGAAACCAAATGCCACCTGGCCATCATGCACAATCAGAGATACCTGACTTGCAAAGCAAACTGTCTAAACACAAAGGCTTTCCCAAGCCCATACTGATACCAGTGAGCTTTGTCAACTCAAAGATAAGATTTATAGGCAATTCTTTCAAGTAAATTTGAAGCTACATTTTTTTTCCTGAGAAACATTTCATTTGAGATTAATAGAACATTGAAAAATAAAATAAACGGTTTAGAACACCATCCTTGAACCCACAAAAGATTGTGTCTTTAATTTGGCAAGCGACTTCAACCTATAATTAAACAAAGTGCTCCCAGACTCCAGTGAAATTCCACTAGTCCATGGCAATTTGGAGAAATTTACTGGGCTGATCAAATATATCAAAGTGCATAGAACTGAAGACACCGAAACCAGAGGAGTAAGTGTACATTCACTGGAAGCAGAAATCAGGACAACAGCATTTGTGTTTCTGATTTCTGAACCCCTGTAGCAGGCTAACCTCCAGAGCCTGCAATATGAAATACCTTTTGGCAGCCTGGGCTTATCCTGCATCGTTATAGCACTTGAGATAGGGGTAGCTCACTGATAATTAGTTTGAATTATGATGGTTCATTTCTGTGGGGAGATTAGACGACTGTCTGGGAGCCTTTCTCCTTTGTGAGGGAACCACTTTGGCTGGACGATTGAGGATGCTCATTAGAGGCACGGGGTGATGAGATTTAGGCCAATCAGCAAAGCTGCCCTCTTGTATTGTCTGACAGTCTAGATATAACATGTGGGTGGGCCTGGCATTTTGAGAAGAAATAATAGAAAAACTGGTTTAATGGAAACCAATTTGGGGAAAAAAAGCAAATAATCCGAAGAGTAGAATGTTGACAGGAGACTTAAGAGGATACTAAAAGGATAAAGTATTAATTAATGGATTACCATATCCAAAATGCATGGGATTATATAGGCTGATCATATATGTGAAGTCTTTTATACATATGGAATTCTAACACATTACTCACAGTATCCATGACAACTACATACCATTTTCTAAACTGCTAAAAGATTTACTTACTATCCTAGAAATACATTGTCTCCAATCTGGCTTCTGTCACTTTAATTCTGCAACTGGACATACTTGCCTTGCCTCTGTGGCCCTTGAGTCACAGTGATCTGTAAGGATTATCCAAGGAATGATAACGTGGTATGTTAAACGATCTGGACAAGGATGAGCAGACAGACTACACAATCTTAAGGCTACCAAAGTTATATGTTATACAAGACATAAATTTGATATAATGTATGAACCTGTGGGCCAGGATATGCTATGATTTCACAAGTGTTTGTTTCTTTTTTTGAGCCTTCTAAGTAACTTATTCCACAAATTGTTTATTTATTAAGTTAAACTTCTCTGATCTCTCACAAGTTCTCACACTCTCTGGCTGATCTTGAAGTCACAAATTAATGACAACCTTGGACTACTGATCTTCCCACCTGCATTTCTCCAGTACTAGCATTACTGGCATAATACACCAGTCTTTGTTCATCTGGTACTTGAGATCAAACCCATGGCCTCCAGCATGCTGGGTAAGTAATCTATCACATAAGCAACATCTCCAGCCCATTATCACTTATTGGTACAAATGAACAGGAACTGAAAATCAAGACAACTTGATGTATAATTACTTAGAATGAGTGTTCTCATCCATCTTAACACTCTTCCAACTTCCTTCCTCTCTCCCCACCCTCTCCCCACCTTTTCCTTCTTCTGCTACCTTCCTTCCCCTCCCCCACCCGTGGCCTCTCCTCTTTCCTAGGCTCTCCTCCTTTCTCTTTTCCCCACTTTCCCCACTAGCTTGCCAGCCTCTCCTCTCCTCTCCTCTCCTCTCCTCTCCTCTCCTCTCCTCTCCTCTTTTTCTTTCTATTAAGGATTTAATCTAGAGTCAATATCAGAGAACTACAATCAGTCTGAGGATACTAGCATAATCTGATTCACAGAAGGAACATAATAATTAGGCAGAGAATATACTATTATTTAGGTTAGTAAAAAAGGAATTGTAGTTGTTAAACTACGGATTTTAAATCACTGCAAGTAGGTTCAAACACATTGTTATTAATCAAATCAGAGCCATTATAATCGATGCATTTTATAATGGAAAAATAATCAATCCCACCAAGCTGTCAATCAAAGTTAACCATTCCAAGCTCCTACCAAAAGACAGACACAGGAACACTGAAGATGCTTCAAATACAAGAAACAAGTAATATAGAAATCAGGATTTGCAACAGATCTAAGAAGAATACTTCAAAAAATGAGGAAAGATCTGAAAAAAGGCCTAGTATGTATTTCAGGAAGGATAATAGAAAAGAGTCTTTTGAAGAAACTTCGTCAAAATCTAGAATCAAGAGGTTACGGAGATGGCACACCAGTTAAAGCTTGCAGCACAAGCCTGGTGACCAGAGTTCAAGCTAGAACTCAAATGACACCCAGACGCCGGGCTCAAATCTCTCATCTTGGTATTTCTGTGGTAAGAGAGAAAGAAAACTGCTCAGAACTGTTGCCGGCTGGTGTGCAATGCAATGGTAAGAACAATGAGACCCTCTGCCAAATGAGGAAGGTGAAGACTGAAACCAAGGTTGCTATCTAACCTCCAAGTATGCTCCATGGAAGTATGTGTCCACCACCTAAAACAAAAAACACAAAGTGTGCAAACCACACACACACACACACACACACACACACACACACATACACACACACACACACGGGGGGGGGGGGGGGGGGAGGGAGGGGGGGGGGGGGAGGGAGGGAGAGAGAGAGAGAGAGAGAGAGAGAGAGAGAGAGAGAGAGAGAGAGAGATACATGCACCATGCACATACATAAACACACAAACAAAATATAAATTTAAAAATTTAAGTTGGGATGTGAAAAATTACTTAAAATAAAAAGAGGGTAAAGAGGTCAAGACATTCCAGGCAGATAAAATACCAGAAGCAAAGACTTTCATAAATCAATAAGAAGCTTGGTAATCAAAATTTTCAAACAGTTGCCAAATCCTCATTAGAATATCTTCCTGCCATCTACCCTAGCATATGTACTGGAATTGAGGATGTCTTAGTTTACTGCAATACTTTTGAAAGGCTTGAGTTCACAAGAAGATCAGAAACATGGGGCTTTCTTTGTATTCAAATTCGGTTTTGTATTTGATGGATCTATCTGTAATTATGTAGATTTGAACGTTTGTGAAAGGCTTACACTGCTCCCTGGGAACATAAACCATCATTTCTCAATCAGCCTTCCTTTTCTGAATCATAAAATTTCTCAACTTCCCCAAGGACGGAATCTACGTAGAACTGTTCTGGATGTGTGGGAAAAAGTTGATTCAGTCTACACAGTGGCTGCCTAAGGCATTTCGGCTTATTTCCCTGCGAAAGCCACAGCTGATGCTTGCATTTCAGAACTCAGCTGGACAAAGGGACTAGCCCCAGTTTCCTCATCCCAGAATTAGTGGAAACTTCTTACTCACTCATCACATTTACCATGTGTATTCAGGGTGAGTCTGTGGAAATGAACGTTCTCACAGGTGTGAATCGGGTGTAGATACAAACATTGGCAAAGGCCATGCAAGACAAGATGTCTTCTATATCCATTGAAAGTATGACCTTATTAAATATTCATGAAATCACAGTTGATACAGTACAAAAGTTCTTCATTTTCCTTTTGCAACTAACTATATGTAGAGTCCTTTCAGGTCTATAATACCAAAACATTCCAGAATGTTCAGAATACCTAACCATGTATCCACAGTGCATTCCTGCTACCAGTGAACTAATATATGTTGTGTTAGATAATTCATTTGACAGATGCAAGAAGAAAAAGAAATTTATGCAGATAAATAACTTCCATAGGCTCACAAGTGTACGTGTTGAATCCTGGGCTTTATAATTTGGTCTTATGATGCTTACACATCTGTTTTATTCTATTAATGCAATGTTATTATAAAATTTGAAAACTAAGCAATTAGATTGGACACAAATTTATTTTTAATTAATTTGTATAATCCTATCACATATATTGATTTTACTCGTGCTTAAGTCATGAGTAAAATTTATTTTTTTTAAAAAATAATGCACATAGTGTGCATTAACTATATGTAAGATGGACAGGAAGACATCTATTCTTGGCTAGTCACCCCAGCTTCCTTTGACCTTTCTGCTATACCACTACATATTTATTTTACAGGAACACGAATTCAACTGCCCAGGGAAGTGGAGCTCTACATCATCAGCTGTGGTACATCCAATGATTTCCTCTAGAAGAGAATTGGGGGACAGGAAGCAACGGACATTGAACAATGAAGAAACTAAAGAACAGAGGAGAATACTGACTGAAGGAAGGGAGGAGGAGCAGATGGCTCAGGAAAGAGACATATGGGAATTGGAGGAGAGGAAGCCATTGGCAAGGAGTGGGCGGGATGCCAAGTCTGTGAAGAATCTGGAGGACACTGGGGATTTGGATGGGATGTGAGTCAGCTGCTTTTTACCCAAATATCACACCAACATGGAAAATCAAAGAAACCCTCAAAGACATACAGGATGCAGAACGGGGCTGGAAAAAGTTATGACATGTCTCACCCAGCAATTCTGTTTCTTTAGCACGGGATGGGAAGTGCTAAAGAAGTGTTTGAACCAATAACTGAATTTCCTCATGGCTGCATTATCGATACTTTCAAACCTTAATTTTGCTTGTGGAAGAAATAAAATAGATAAAGCCTTCTATTTATCTTTAGTCATTTATTCCTAATTTGTGATGCCGATTCTGATGATGCATAAAACAATTCCCTTCAACCATTTTGGATTAGGGTGGCCTGATATTGTTTTCTTAGATCTGATAGGTTTCCAAAGATAGGATTTTCACTGTTACATACCAGGAGAGTCCTGAGCAAATGCTGATGTCTAAGTTAAAACATTAGGAATCTCCACAAACACGCTCATGTTAAAATGAATTGATACAGTGGGATTCTTTTTGCACATATTTCAAAACTTCATCCATCCAAACAAACAAACAAACAAACACACAGAAATAGGAGTCCTAATCTTTGGTTGAACTCAGCTGATCCTAATGTATTATAAAAGTCTTAAGCTTTTGAAAATTTTCAATCTCTTTTACATTACAGATTTGACTTTTAGACATAATAGGAGCTAATTCTTGACTGTAACTAGGGTAATTTCAGAAAAAGCATAACATCTTAAACACTTTCAAACCATTGCTGTGTGTGCCAATATGTGCCTTGAATTCCAACAGCCAGAAGGAAGAACAGGTAGACCCTGGGGACTTCTTGGCTAGCTAGACCAACATCATCTGTGAGCACCCGATGAGAGTGAAAGATCTCTCCTCAAGAATCATAGAGAGTAACAGCAGAGAACTTAAAGGACCTTTACATGTGTCCTCCACATGCATGTCTACTTGCACATATACATACACAGAAACAAATAAACACATGTACAAGTATAAAAAATAAATAAAATAAAAAAAAGACACTTGTAGATAAAAGTCAATGTTATACTATGATATCGGATCATACATGTAGCACAATCTACAGGGCTCTACAAAAACGTTATCGATGAACAAACCATAGCTACCTGATAATTGCTCCCTAGCTCCACTTCCAATCAACTAGAAGCTGGCCACTGCCTTAGCTAAAAGGCTTAATATTTACTTGACAGTGTTGCTGCTAGCATTAAAACCATCAATACAGAGTGCTTTGAACACAGCCTGGATTGTAATAGCTGTACAGCTAAGCTTTTAACCATCATCTTTTCGTTTCCTAAGAACATGAAGTGAGAGATACCTTTTTTTCCAACTGGCATGAAGAGAGCTTACTCTCTGTATGATCAAAGTAGATGAAATGAGAGCATATAAATAATCTACTATAGAGTAAGTTGTCATTACATGATAGTTACTAAGTTGTTGATGTTTCTACAAGTCTAAACTTGTAAATATTTGTTTGGAACGTTCAGAAAACATGTGTTTTAAAATTCATTGCATACTATATTGAGACAGAGAACTGAATACAATTCTTTAGATGGAAACTTAACAGTCAATAAATATTGACTCTATATTTATTTGGTATGTTTTTGATCATTTATTACTTTTTATCCTGTTAATATTAATTTACTAACTTATAACAACTCTCAGTTTCTAATATTGATTATTAGATCTATTTCATAAATACATGCAAAAATATTATTTTAGATGAATAATCAATATAAACTTCCTGTCTCATTCTCTTGATGTTTTATACCAATTTTCTTTATTTTGGAGAGGTTATTAAGGCACATTCCATCATGCATGGAAGCTCTTTAATCTTGGGAAGTAAACCACTCAAAGGCTCCAGGAAGTTCCTGAAACTGCTCAGATTCACCACTTACCTTTCTCTCCAAGTATATTTAAGCAATAAAGATGGGTGAGAGACACTCTCAGACTACCCAAGGTATTTAGAAGAGGCTCATACCATCCAAACTAACTGGAAGAGGCTCAGACCAACTAACCTGTCTGCAAAAGATACTCTTAAACTCATTGTACTGCCTGTATATACGCTGTTCATTAAGTTTCAGAGTTACAGCTTTTGTGGGCTGTCAACCATACTGAGGTGCTTGCTGTATCTGTCTTTGAATCATTTATATTCCTATAAATAACCCCTTACACACACTCCTGTGATTAACTACAACAAAATCCAGTGGTTCGCTAAGTTGAACTTTAGTGGTATCTTTACGTTGGTCTGTCAACAGTTTATCTGGGATAAATAGACATTTATTTACTTCTCTGCAGGAACAGTGTCAAACAGCACAAGCCTTAGGTTAAAATTATATAATTTCTTTTAATAATGCTATGGTATATTGTGGCCAGGACAAACTACAGGAATCACAATTCATAAATGTCCTTGTTCTGAATGTGAGATCACCAAATATTTGCATATAAACCATTTTAATGTCTGATGTATGGCTAGTTAAGTCTAAGTATGTGGGCATGGATGGTTGGCTATACTTGTCCTTGTTATATTAAACACCTCATATTTTCTATACAACACTTTAATATCTTAGTTTATAAAACACTGGTTCTCATAAAAATCAAGACCACAAGGAATCTTCATGAAAAAAAAAAACAATCATTTCTTTAAATTCTTTGCCTGCAGTTCCTACCATGACCACTAGGATGTCAATTATTTCATTAAGAGGCAGTAGGTTGGGAAAGTGATGCCAGTGTCCTGTATAATTGTATGGAACCTCCTGTCCTCTACAAACATTAAAGTAATAGTATTGACTCACAGAGGACTTATACACAGAATACTAAAGTCATCAAAGACAGCCATCATACAGTCTGTGGAAAACTTTCAAAGAAGATTATTACATTTGATAATGTTTAGTTGCAACTGTCTTCTGTCTTTCCCCCTTGTCTTTAATGTTCACTAGCCATTCATTCAGGAATCCTAAATTATAGCAATATTTCTCTGGGGCAATTTATGAACTACATGTCATCATTTATTGCAATTAATCTTGTACGTGACCAGCTTAATGAATTATTGAGTTCTTTTATAATCTAGAACAGTATTTGCAACAACAATTTTAAACCTAATTTCTCTTTGATTCAAAAGTAATTCACTTGTCTTAGTGAACACAAAATTATTGCTTTAATATTTGGCATTAGTTTGGTTTTCTTTTTCCCTTTTGATATATTTATAAAATAATTCGAACTTAATATTTGCAAAATGCAGTGAAATAAAAACCATTACTTTTATGAGGATTATTTTAATATTTTATACATCATAACAGTTATTACTAACTTTCAAGACATGAAGCAAGTCAATTTTATCTAGTCTGACAACTAAACGACTTCTGTATCTCTTACTTTAAGTAGTGGTGTCTTAAAAAAAAAAAGAAGACGAAAGAAAGAGTACTTGTGACAAACACCATGTGAGGCTGCTTTTATTCTAAGGGATACATGCCAAAAGAGTTTGAAAAGATTCTCATGTCATGTAGAAGGGTAAGAAAATGTAATTTATATACCTGTGGTTTATGAGCATCACATATCTAAACTTTGGCTCAGAATCTAGGTCATTGCGAAAAGGAATGACTAAAGAATATCCAAAATACAGGTGCAGCTACAATTCAATTACATATTTTTTCCTTTCTGTGGGGTGTGTCTTTGATCTCACAGCTGAAAGATGTGTACTTTAAATTTTCCACAAAGAAATGCCACCACATTAAAGAACTCTCGGAATTCCTGGGACCTGAACTGTAGCAATAGCCATGCTATCTTCAATGGCCTTTCATAAGTATGTTATGTACTTTCATCTCCCGATTGTCAGTTCTCAACAGTGGGCAGAGCCCATTAATAAGGGAAATGAAAACAATCATTTGGATACAAAGCCATGAAAGAAGAATCATATAAAATAGGCATAACTAGCATCTTCTAAGAATGACATCTCAGGGTTTGAAGAAAAGAACAGGAGATACAATCATGCATTCTACTGAGAATCTAAATGCTTCTTCCCTTGTTTCTTTTTTTGTTTATTTGCATTTTTTTTTGCTTTTTATCATTACATTTACTTTTGCCCAAAGGAAGTCAACAAAACAAAAAACAAGTATGATCTAAATAAAGAACAGAAATTTTTGAAACCAAACTGCTGATTTTCAGCCTACTCATTTCTCTAGGTGTAGAAATGTGCATTTTCTTTCTAGTTCTTTTTAACAGTTCAATGAATGGTCATAATTTATACAAAATTCACAGATGGTCTTGGGAGTAGTAAAATTTCAGATGTTACTACTTCCTGGCATATGGAACACTACTGTGGATCAGCATGTTGGCAGCATTTAAATGATTTTAAAAATTATTTATATATTAACATCTTGGCATCATTTCACAGTCATAGGTTATTACCACTTTAAATTGTCTGGTTCCTGATGAGAAGTGGTTTTAAAATGGTTTCTAAACTGTTGTAAGTAATGAAGGACTGGTGGTTTTGTGTTAGAAGACAGCATCCCTTTGGGTATTGAAAATAAATAGGATACTCTAATAAATTAAAGACTGGCAAAAATCATAAATATTGTCTAATACAATATGTGATATGGGAAGAGTATTCTAAGATTTTGCTTAAAAAAAAGACAAATTTACTACAGCAGGGTTTAAACTATGAATGCTATAAAAATGTTATAAAAATGAATACATACATATAGAAACAGATAAAATGTAACCTTAAAAAGTAACTAGTATGTTTTATGTTTATTTTTATCTTCCATATTTTAACCTGTAAAGAATCCTATCTAGTCTGTGCCTAGTTTCAATATTTTTCCACATTTCTTAATAATATTTATTTATTTAGTGTATATGGGTATTCTATCTGCACGTATACCTACATGTCAGAAGAGGGCATCAGAGCTCATTATAGATGGTTGTAAGCCATCATGTGGTTGCTGAGAATTGAACTCAGGACCTCTGGAAGAGTACCTTTAACTGCTGAACCATCTCTCCAGCCCCCAGTTTCAGTATTTATAATACCCTCTGCCCCAAATGACACATGTCATCTTTGACTGAGACTGGTTCTTACAAATATTGGTCAACCCTTAATCCTCACATTTGTTGATTGACCAGCTGAAATTGATTCCTCACAGATCCTTCTTAAAACTCTGGACAGCTAGTTTTCTTTCTTACACACTTTAGGTTTCTGCTGCTCTTTAGTTAGCTTGCCTGTCTCCTTGAGAGCTAAGCCCTGTATCTTTTCCCTTCGGTCTAGACACATTCCCTAAATGATGTCAGTTTCTAACATTGGAATATGAAATATGAAATGCCTGCTGAGTCTCACAGGCATAAGGATAGACAACTTTATATTAAGGAAACTGGAGTGACTTCTGTCAGCAATTTGAGCCTACATCCATCAGACATGACATGCTGGTCACAGGCATAGAGTTGAGGAGTGTAAAGTTCTGTAGTGCATATTTCAGGTCCTGCATTGTGAGCTGTGTTCTCTGGTCTAAGTTGACCAATTGAGAGATTATGTAGTGGTAAAGGAATGGTATATCAGAGGTTCATTCAAATACTGGTATTTAATAATGTTAGTTTTCACTCAAAATACATCAAGCCAAAATAGTCCAACAGATGCCTGAGAAGCTAGGATAGATCTTTTTCATCTGCTCAAAGGGAAGGGAGGATTGCATAGTAATGAGTTCTTGTATGTTTACCACAACTTAATTTATTCTCCAGCCTCAACCTCAAGTCTGAATTTCTGACTCATATACCCAACTGCTTATTTCATATATACTTAGATCTTTTATGAGCATTTGAAAATTACCATGTCTAAACCTCAGCTCCTGATATATTCCACACCCCAATCGTCTACATCAATGCACTGCAGTTAATGACACCCACACATTCTGATTTTCTCAGGCCAACCCATAAAGGTATGCCTTGACTCTTCACTTCTTACATGCTGTATCCAACATGGTTGAAAATTTGGGGGGGGGGGTGTACTACTTTACAATATATTCAGTATCTAATTACTTTTCTCTACCCTTCTTTCTAATGGAGTGGTTCAACCCACCATTTATCTCATGTCTAGATAACTTCAAAACTCCCCATTAGTCTACCTACTTTTGAGAAGGCTCATCATTCATAACTTCTGATCTCATAATGACCAACTTCTCCTAAACTTACCTAGGGCAAAATATATAAAATTGTAGTGAGAATTTTGGTCTTTAAATACAGAAAAGTTACAGAAATCTCGTTTTGTTATAATCTCAGGTGTAGGATATAGGGCTGCTTTAGATTGTCCACAGCAGCTGACCATGATTTGCTTCACGCTCTAGCAAGGGGGTGATTTTGCCAGCTGTACATAGTTTCTGAAAGTGTATGACATTTGGAATTCTGGGGACTCTGTAAAGGGTGTATAAATGCTGGAGACCAGCGACAGGTACAGCCTTTACTGATCCACCTGCTGGTAGTGGTTGCTGTTGTTGGGGTTTGTCAAGTGGCCATTAGTAAAGAGGAAGACATTAAATAGCCTGACTGTGAAGATTAAACTTGCCTTGTGGAATTTGATCCCCCTAATCAACAGGAAGTAGTCTAAGGATATTGACATCCCATTTCCCCACTAGCCTTCGTTCGCTCCCACTTAGTGTTGGGTAGTTGGAAAGTTGAAATAAGTGTGGTGAAGGGTGATAGAAAAAAGAACCCACAAAGGAACCCAAAGCCAGTTAAATAAATTATTTGCAATATCTGTAAGGTAATACAAACTGGGCTGTTTGCTGTTTCCAGACATGACATTCTATGACATTCTACTTTGCTTACTCTCCTCAGTCCACTCCGATTTTTCCCTTACTCCTTAGTGAAATGTCAGTTGTCTACCACCTTAGGGTCTAGAATCAACTGCTTTGTGTGGTCAAAATATACATTTCCTGAACATCTGCAAATTTCCCTACTCACTTCTCCCCATATTTTTATTGAGACATTCTCTGATCATCCTTTTAACATTATGTTCCTATGTAACCTCTAATCAATGCCTCTCTACCTTTCTCTATTTTTTTAAAATAATATTGTACATACTATATAATACAGTTATTTTGTTGATTTTGTTCAGGGTACTCACCATAGTTTACCTAATGTTGCATTCTAGGTGCTGAGAATTTTTGTCTTTACTTTCTATTAAATACCAATAGCTGGGCAGGAGAAACATTAGAAAGTTAAAGATAATAACCCTTGAGGCCATCTGAATTATTAAGGCAGGGAAATGGGAACGATAGAGAGCATACACTAATGTGATACAGAACGATTTAAGATTAAAATATTCCTATGTTGATAGTACACAGAACCCAAAGGAACAGTTATCACTAAGCAGACAAATATTCATTCTCAACATCTATTCCCCTGTATTCTTGATTTCATTTCCTCAAGCTAACTTGTCACACAGAGTTTTCACTAGTTTGTGAACTGAATGCTTCTTAAAAGGTGATAAAGCTGTATTACCCTATTCCAGTTTCTAGCCTTACAAACAATTCTGAGATGCTCAAGTGAAGTCAGATCAGTGTTGATGAAAAAGGAAACAAACAAACAAACAAATACAGCAGAACAAACAAATGAAACCCCACACATTTTATTTCCTCCCCTATACATGGCTCTAGCTGGTCCTGTTCTACTCTTTCTGCTGTGTTATCACGCTGGTTGGTTAACTAGTTGCTCAAGACTAGTGTAAGCATTTTGTAGATGCATGTGATAATGTATGCTTTTATTTCTTTAATAAGTTAGCAGTAGTCTTTTCTTTACATAAGCATTGTCTTGTGTCAACCAACTCACAATAGAAGGTATCAACATATATGGCACAAAACAAATATGAAGAGAAAGTACCAAAACACCATAAAGCCACGCAACCATAGAACCAAGGGGAACATGTTGGGCTAAGGTGCTTAGTGAACACTTTATAAGACAAATAGGTGGAAAAGCCACATGGAATTGTGATTGGAAAAAAGACAATGCATCCATATTCTCCACTTAAAACAGTGATTTAAAATCTAATCTACAATTGTGGCACTTTCATTTTGTAATGTGGCATAGTCATAATTTACATAATTAAGAGTGAGATTCCATTTTTCAGAAGCGATACTAAACTATATAGAAGAGGAAAGCAAGTTGAAAAGGAGAGTGAGCTCCAGCAAATCTGTGAAGTAACCTAGGAGATCTTCTGGAGGTATTTTATATAAATGAAATTTGTAGTAATATTAACTGGAGATACATGGAAATGGTTTATGCTTCAAGTAGGCACAATAATTAAGTATATATAGAAGTATGAACTCTTACACTTTAGATTTGGCAATATATTTCCTGACTTTTAGTGGCTTCTAAAGACATTTTCATCCATGTCTACACAAAGAAAATTGAGATATATATTTTTTTAAAAGAAGAATTGATACAGATGGTCAATGCAAGGCTTTATCTCCGAGAACTGACTTCCACATCCTCTTTTTGTGCTTGGGTAAAGATGCACACAGCTATCCTGCAGATGTTCCCTGCCACTGGATTCAGTACTCACAGTGATTCTTTCATCTTTATCATCCAGGGGTGAGCCATCCTTTTTCCAGGAGATGGTGGGTTCTGGATGGCCCCGAGGAGGCTGGCATTCCATTACTGCAGGCTCCCCTACTGCCACCATGACATCTGAAGGGTTTTGTCTGAAGTCATCCCGTAGAACTGTAGGGACAAGATTAAATCATCATACTCAATAATGAAATATGCAGTCCTTATCTCTGAGCTTCAGCAATAGTGACATTTATTAGAATATACTTCCACTCATAGCTATCTCAGGGCAGCTTAAAGAACTCTCATCTATTGCCAGCATTTGCCACTTACAAAAGGTACTTGTCCCGTGAGCACACTCGGAGAGGATTATTTCTTGTTCTTCACAGGCCAGCAAGCATGTGCGCTCTGCTGCTTTTCACCTTCACAGTTAGCATTTCATCTGAATTGCATGAATTTCTGCATACCAACTATATTTCTCTCTTCCATACACTGACTATAACTGAGTCCATTACTCACAGAAAACTTCAAGACAATGCTATCTATCTATTATTATATCAATTACATACAAACAAAAAATATGAATGAAGATATTTCAAAGCATATATTTAAATGATTTAATAGTTAGATTTAGAGAAAACTGTATGAGAAGTATATTTTAAACACAGTCACTATGAAAACTTCACATACACATTTCCCAATGACTTAAAATCAATGTTTTTTATTTAATTGCCAGTGGATAGGAAAAGAGTTAGAATATACAGGTTATAATCAACAACAACATCCAAATTTATGTCCAAAGTTATTTTTGTTAAAGCCAGTATTTTATTAAATCCATAAACCTATTTAGAACAAAATAGACTATTAATCTATTTTTTCTACTGTAAACCCTAAATTTTAAAGGAATAAATTCCTCATGTCATCTCAACTGGACAGTAATACACTATTAGCATACTATGTAATAAAAGGCATTATTTACTTTGTGACTGTAGAGAAAATGCAGGAAATTAAAAAATGTGCTCTAAAAAAAGTTCATATAGGGAAATAGTCCTCAATAGGTCAGTAATCTCAGGAGATTCTGAATTACATATCATTATCAGCAAGCCTTAAATCACAAGCACAGTCTTTACTAGGTAATCTTACATACATTATTTATAGCCTACATTTTAAATTACAAAGCACGGAAGACGACATACACATCATCATAAAGTGCAATAAATGGTTAAGTTTCCCAGACTTATTTTCCTTCATCCTGTGTGGAATAATATGTGAACCGTCTTTGTAAAGTAAATTAAGGGAACACTTAAGATGTTTATTTGTAAGTCGAGCACATAAATCTGGAGTGAACGGTGTTTATCTTTAAAAAAAAAGTACTGAATAGAATTTTAGAACTGTAGTTGTGTATTGCACTGGATACATTTTCACCCATGTGGCTTTTAAAAATGCTTTAATGGAGGAAGAGTTAGGATACCGAAAATTCGTGCTCAAACCATCAGTCAAAATAGAATCAACCTTAAATTTTGCTCTCCTAGCCTCGAATAAACTATCTGTCTCCCAGTAGTTTATACTTTCCCTCCTATCCCTTCTTTCCTTCCCTTTGTTTGTGTTAATCATATTCAAGTAACTGGTGAAGCCATGGTAACCATGCCAAACTGGGTTTATCCTGCATGCTGAAACAACTTCTTCCTATCTTTAGAAAGAATGTTACTTCCTATCTTTGGAAGGAATAGTGAGAGGAAAAGAAACCATGGCTGGCCCCAACTGTTGCAATGGTAACTTTTATACTATACAATCTTAAAATAGCACAGACACAAAGTGCATTTTGTTGAAGTGAAATGTCCTCATCATCTTATTATAAAAATAAACAGAGCTTGAAGGCTTTCACCCTTTCTAAGCTGTACTGTTATTAGGCATTAAGAATGTGAAATAAATAAAATATAAAGTTTATAGAAATGTACTGGCCTTAACAGGCAGCAAACTCCCATACTGGACCATGTTATGAATCAGGGACAACACTCCTGAAATGTTTTAAGACCCCCAAAACACCCAAAAGAAAATACCTTTTAAATGAATGTAAACATGCTTTACAGTTTTTCTAAGTGGCAAACTAAAACAATCTTGATCATACTTTATCTTACTTATAAATGAGGATCATATCTCCAAGAAGACAACACTTGTAATATTTCTTATAGAAATATTAAATATTAAAGGTTTAAGATTAGTTAAGCTGTACTTGCCATATATCAGATGCTTTGGGCTGCTTTTGCAGTGTCTAATAGAAAACTAATAAAGCATAATCCATTAAAGATTGTTGCTTAGATAATGCTCATGTAATTATTTTTGCAGCTGTTAAGTATAAAAATCCAGTAATGCTTATGACTGCAGGCAATGTTTCATAAAAGTATGAATTTAAGACTTTTACTTCTTCTATAAAAATAATATTTCTTACCTATACTTGACTTGAAATTTTCCTTTGGAGGAAAATATTATATGTCATATTATTAAATGACATTATTTTAATTAAGTTGTCCAATTAAAAATCCCATGTACATATGTAAGTAATTAAAAAATTAAATTCAAATGACTGGGAGCATCTTGGTAGAAAAATACCTAAAACCCTTAGGAAGTTGAAGTCACAGATCTTTTAAAAATTTGTCTTTTCCTCCATTTATTCAGGTTACCTACTATGTATAATTACTACAAGATTTTTAAAAATAATTCAACTTTCAAAATAAAGTATAATTTGAAATGAGCAAACAACATTCATACATCTAGTAGGTATCAATTAAGAAACAGCGAGTTGATGTTGGAGAGATAGCTCAGTGGTTAAGAGCACTGACTGCTGTTCAAGAGGTGCTGGGTTCAGTTCCCAGCACTCACATGGTGGCTCACGACCATCTATAATGGGCTCAGGTTCCCTCATCTGGTGTATGTAAAGATACAGCACTCATACACATTAAGCAAATAAATAAATAAATACACAAATATTTTTTGAAAAAAAGTGCTGAACAGGTCAAATCTGCTGTTATGGCCATGGCCTTCCTCTTATGTCTGTGAACTTTAGCTCCTACATAGATGGGCTGATGCACAGTTAGCTCATAAGCGCTCCATGTCTTTCACTTTCTAAAATAAAAAAAGGCATACCAGCAGCCAATTCCCTAAAGTTTGGGCATTCGAAAGTAGTTAACTCTAATAACTCCTTTAAAGCAAAATAAAGCCTATAATTATTTCTGTTTCTGAATAACACTCGACAAGTTTTAGCTAATTTTTTTCATCACATTTCATTTTATTTATGTGTAGGCAAGTGGGTTCATATATGCCATGGTACATATACGTTGGTCAGAGAAAACATCCAAGAGTCAGTGTCATCTATTCCATGTGTGGGTCCCAAAGATTAAACTCAGGTTGCCAGGCTCGGTGTCACTGTCACAGGTGACTTTACTCATTGTATTAATTATAAACAGTGAACAAAATGACTACCAGTATTTTCTGAAAAAAGAAACAAGCTGCACCTGAATCGTATCCACATAACATGGAGAAGCTAAGAGAAAAAGCAAAAAAAATAAGGTTCATATGTAGGGAAGGGTCAGTCTTTGCAGAACACTCTTCAGGAAAACTGCACCAAGCTTTAAAACTGCAAGGAGGAAAATTATTTTAGGACAGGGAGGAGATTGGCTATATCCAATCCTTCCCATTACAAGGAGCAAATGAAGCCCAGGAAGTTTCCTGATAAGCTAAGAAAGGAGAATCCCAACATCAAATGTCTTATTCTTGTTTGTTTGTTTTTTTTCCTTTAAAAATAAAAGAAAACAAAAAAACTACCTATCTCATCTTTGTTCTGTAAAGCACATTTCTCTCTTTGAATTTCCCACAAGTGCATACTCCTATAAATGGTTGTGTATGTCTTCATGCCAGTTCTCCTAACTACTCTGTCCTGGTGCTTTGAAGACCATCTCAGATTCTCTGTATTCCCTAACCACATACTATACAACTATGAACTACATGCCTTCAACTTCACAAACCATAGCCTCTCAGTGCTGTTTGGAACCCTGACCAATGTGCTCTCCAAAGGTCTTGTGTTAGAAATTAATTAAGGACTGGTGAGATGGCGGCCTGGGTAAAGCTGCTTGCTGACAGGCCTGGTGACCTGAGTTCTATCTCTAGAACACAGATGGGGAAATGAGATGCGACTCACATTCGTTGTCCTCTGACCTCCATGCAGAAACAACCCAGACGGTTGTGAGGGAGAAAACAAACAAATAAATAAATATAAAAGGAAGTGCAGTAACTGCTTGGGACTGGAGCAGACCTGAGTTAGGTTCCCCGTACCCACGAACCAACTCACAGCCACTGGTAAAATGGTACTAAACAGGGATCCAAAGCCATTTTCTGGCCTTTTTGGCCTCTGCAGCATCAGTTATATAAATGGTACACAGACATATATGCAGGCAAAACAACCATTTCATAATAAATTGAAATCAACTAAAATCCAAATTTAAAATGAGAATATCAAAACTTAGGACTCCTCATGGGAGAGAAACATGTCACTGAACCAATACAAAATGTAATATAGTGGTAATCTTGGCAATGCAGGAGCTTAGTAATTGCCCATTTCTCACTATCCACTCATGTAATGCTCACAACAAACTCAGAATAAAGTGAGATTACTGTCTTCGTTACACAAAAGGAGAATGTTTAAAGAATCAAGGCCAAGCCTCAGTCAGCTCTCCAGTCACAAAGGAAAATTCTCCACCAAGTGGCTTGTCTATCAGTCTTGTTTGAACACTATTTGCAATTCCAAATACTTAAGTATCATAATGTAACTAATATTTCAGCTTCCTTCCAATGGAACAGAAGTTCACTGAGAAATTTCCCTCCTGACAGTCATATGGTTGTCCTCTTAACATTCTGTCCTCAGATTCTGCCATGTTTGGAAGGGGCCTCTTCCCATTTTGAACAGCACATTGAGAATCAGAATTCATTATCCAGAATACATATGATGTGTTACTTCTCATCAACAGTTTATTTCAACCAAAACCCAACTGAACAGGCTGTATAATAATAAGCATTTTAATTAAACATAGGCATTTTAATTAGAACTGGGTATCTTGGGAGAAAACAAAAGAAGGTAGCCTACAGTCCTGAGATCTATTTTTCTCCACAAAAAAGGAATCTTATCGATGAAACTATGCAGCCAATAGAAAATTGTGTTTATGAGAAGAGAAGAAACAAAAAGTGTAGCACACTGGAGAATAAAACAAGTTAGAAAGTATGGGCTTAATGACAAACTTGTAGCTGCTAAGTAATATATGTCTATGTTGAGTAAAACACTCGATTTTTTCAAAATTATTAAACAATTTTCAACTTGGAGTAGTGTATAAACGACTCACCTTTACAATACATCTTGATCTCTATCTGAATGTCAACTTGCACTAAGAACTGTTATTTTATTTCAAAATTAATTATTTGACATAAGATATCTGTCCTAATTACAAATATTGTGCCTGGTAACTATGAGATAAAGTACTTCAATTTTTCTAATACAAGATAAAAATACGATATATATCATGAAACAGTCTTCAGTTAGGCAGTTGGCTCACTTAACAATATGCTTACTGTACAAGCATGGAGACATGAGATGGATCCCCCGTATCCACATAAAAATGTGTGGTGGTAAATGTTTATAATCTTCTTGGCATGTAGGAATAGGCAGATTCCTTATGCTCACTGGTCAGCCAGCCAGCCAGCCAAACATGAGTGAGGCCTGGGCTAGTGAAAAACACTGTCTCCTAAAGCAAGGAGAATGGCTCACAAGGAATGACACCCTGGGGTGTCCTTTGCCCCTCAGAAGTATAGGCACCCACCCACATGCATCTTCTCACAAATGACACAGCCCCACACACATACACACACCCACACACGCAAACTCTCTCTCTCTCTCTCTCTCTCACACACACACACACACACACACACACACACACATGCACACACACAAACTCTCTCTCTCTCTCTCACACACACACACAGACACACACACACACACACATACATAAACTCTCTCTCTCTCTCACACACACACACACACATATATAAACTCTCTCTCACACACAGACACACATACACACACATTTGTGTCTGTTTCATGTGTGCGTGCGCACAGGCACGTGTGCACATGTGCCACAGAAACCCTCCCCCCACCAAAATCCTTGCCAGAAATAGAAATTCAATAGTATTTCCTCCAGGTTATTTTGAATGAACAAATATACTTTGGGAGCTGTACAGAAATGCACAGGGATATCTAAACTTTTGTTTTCCTAACTTTTTGTTGGGAAGTGATATTTAGAGGACAAGATTTAAATATCTCAAAATAGCCTTAAGTAAGTGATCAAATTTTCACTTTAGTTTACATGCACAAGAAAATATGTCAGTAAGTACGAAAACGAAAGGGATAGGGTGTGAAATAATACTCCAGTCAGTGATGCTCCTTGCAAGTCCCCACACTGTAATGTCATCAATGAAATTCTTTTCTCAAACATTACTTTTAAATATCAAATCTGTGCAGAGCTTTGAGTTTATAAAAATTGTTCCTAAACCACATTTACTTTTGAATGTTGACATGGAATCTATCTATGGGTATTCTTCCATAATTATGTCATCTCCTACAAGTGGTTTTAATGCGTGCCACTTTATTTTAGAATGATACATTTTGCTTTGGTTAAGACTTGGGTTGATAGGCTGAAGAAGCACCCTTTGCTCAAAGGCTGGAGGTTCTGAGATTTCAGAAGCGCTGAATCTTCATTCTCGGAAAGAGGTATAGTTTTTATTTAAAAATTATGTATTTCTAAAGTCATCTGGTGCTGGAAGATGGAAGACTGGATATTCTCCACATATCAGTTAGTCTTAGGGAAGTAATGAGCAAATGAATGAAAACAAAAAGAGATCCTAACACCAGAATAAAAGTAGCGAGTGCTAATCTGTTACAGAAGGTACACAGAAGGAGCCTGCTACGTTAACACATGTGAATGCTCCTGCAGTTGAGTTCTGTTTCCCCCACCATTATGATGTAGCAGGGAAAAAAATCTAAGACCTTTTGTATGTTAGGCAAAAACCAACGTTCAGATGGGACTTACTTGTGATCTCTATTCCCATTTTGCAGAAGCCTGGACAACATTGTGAGGCTTCCTGCTCTGTGCCTTAGGATACCCCGAGCCCTTATACAATGGGACCAATTCAGGAAATCAAATAATAGGTTGGTTTGGCATGCTAGGCCAAAGTGAACATCTGTAATGCATTCCAGGGAAAAGTGGACATTCATAAGAATAGACTTTTAAATAGCTAAGCCCCAGCAGATTAGATAGTCTGGGGTAACATAGAAATATGTAATATTGAAGGAAGAAAGCCAAGTAGGTTATTCATGTCCTCTACGTTAAAAATGTCAGTAACCTACTGGATGTGTGTGCATCTTACACACTTGAAGGTAAAGTGTGAGGGAAATTAATTTACTACTGAAAAATGCCTCACTTATGAGGCAGAAATTTATTGGCCTGTGACGCATATGAGCTGGAAAACGGAAGTAGCGCATTTCAGAATTACCAGGGCTTCTAGTAGAACCTTGTGACTGTGATAAAGTAGACTCACAATGACTCAGTTATTCCCGCACGAAACAGAGTTTTACGCTCTATCTCGATAGGGTTATTATGAAAACTAATTATTTAATGTTTATACAGGACTTGCCATTTTTATGGGGCATTACATCTACAAAGAAGTATTGCTATTAGTCACTGTGTAAGGAATTGCCAAATTTCTCAGCTGCCAGTCCAAATGTAGACAGGGGACAAAGAATGCCATTGACGAAGGCGTCTAAGTGCCAGAGTGAAAGTCACACTCAGGGATATCCTGGCAGGGTTAAAACAACACAGACAAGATGGGGATATCTGAGCTACGGGACCCTGATTAGAGCAAGACAGGCAGGCATTCTTTCTTTCTCTCATAAAACCAACTTAATATTTAGTATCTTGCATTCAAAGAATCCTTAAGTTAAAAAAAATTCTGCATTTACTGCCTACCTCTACCTGAAGGTCAGCTCCACAGGAACAGCTGCACGAGAGCATATCACCCCTGCTAGGAACAATGAGTAAGTTACAGTGAGCATCTGTCAAGGTTTACAGTGCACTATGGGTGCACAGGATTTTAGGTGTGAAATGGTGACAGCAACCTGCATGAGTCCTATTCTCATGAAGCTCTGAGATGATGGAAGGTCAACTGACAATAGTTCAGTGAATGCTATAGGAAATATGTCATGATAGATCAACAATTGATAGTTGTCTATTATAATAAATGAATACACAGATATTTATGTGTATACAGATGTACAATTATATTATATATTATTGTGCATATTACATTATATAAAATATTGCATATATATTATTATTGTGATACAAGGCAGGAAGAAAAGGGTAGGAAGCACGTGGAAGATTTATAACAAAACAGAAGTTGTGGGGAGGTAAAGCTGAGGAAGGAAGAGGGGAGCTGAAGCCTGAAAAATAAGCACGGATTGGCTCATGGAAGTACCCTGCAGGAAGAGGAAGTAATCTGTGTGGAAGAGGAAACTTGGCACTGTAAAGGAATTCTAAGAGACTTAGCCCAGTGCAGTGGGCCAAGCTGGTGGCGATGTGGCATGAGTTTGGCAGAGAACAGTGGAGCCGTTGTGCTGAGTGCACAGCAGCCTACATAAGGAGCTGGTTTCTATTCCGTATCCCATAAGGACCCCGAAGACCCATACAGTAGTTTTGTGGTGTATCTATCATTCTGAGATGGTCATTCTGGCTGCTCTGTAAATGAAAATGAGATGGAAATAAGAATAGAGAGGGATAAAGCAATTAGAAGGATGTTGCATTAACTAGGGAAAAGGGCAAGGGCTTATATTCTTGGGTTACTAGTAGGTTCACAAGGGTGGGGCAAACTGGAGATGCATTTGTAGGTAAAGATGAAACTGACATCATGAGGGGTGGAGGTGGACAGAAAAAGGTACAAACTGATGCCCACACCCCTTGTGTAACTGAGTATGCCCTTTTAAACAAATAAGTGAGTATTCAGATATGCCAAGGTAAATTCTCACACAGGGAAGAACAAGAATACAGGAAATGCTTTTTTGGTTGTTAAAGAAAGAGCATAGGGGTAACATATGTCCATTTCGTTGATTAATCTACTATATTTTCAAACTCTACTCTTTATAACACAAGGTTCAGTTTTACCAACAAGGACTGTATTACAATATTTCAAAGCCCAATTATTAAGCAGTAATGCCCCTCAATCAATTAAACTATATTATGATTTTAAGATGGTTGGTTTTAATGTAATTTGAGGCACAACATAGACTTTATCTGACTTAAAAATGCACTTGAAAATTACTATTCAAAAACAATTACAACATCACAGGAATCTCATCATACATCCATCCATGGCACACATACCAAATGTTAACACTATTCAAGGGACTTTGCAAGTACTGATAAACTGAGTGGTCACAGTAAACTAGTAGGTGGGGCTTTGATCATTAAGAGCTGATACGATTTATAAGAGGTTAATTTTCTGTAGCTTTCAGACAGCAGTATAGTAAGTAGTCAGTATGTATTACAACAAATTGGAGATTTTTCTTAGTAACCACAAATTGAATATTAAGCAGTAATCTTGACTGGCCCTCTAGGAAATGTCTAGAACTGAGACTGTCTCCTTGTTGGTTGACAAACTCTACTCCTATGTCATTTCAAAATATACTCACCTGAGGAAGTACTATCAGTTTAAAATACTCTGTGGAGATGTCCTTTTCCGCTCCTTCAGGTAACCTGTAATCCTACACACACACACACACACACACACACACACACACACACACACATATATATGTAGATGTAGATGTAGATGTAGATATAGATATAGATATAGATATAGATAGATAGATATACACACACACACACACGCACACACAAAGTCATGCAAGCTAAGCATAAAATACCAAGCTTCTACTCCCACCCCACATCACAAACAAGGATACAAAGTGAGGTAGTGAAGGGCTGAAGGATTTTTTTAATGAGCCACTAGACATGTACAACATTAGACCCAAGCAATAACTGTTTCTATGCTCTTTATTAAAAGGCTTACATATTTTACAAAGTGCCTGTAAAAGGCCATAATGTTTTCCAACTAGAATATTTGATGGGAAACAATGGCTGTCAAACTAAAAAGAACAAAAAAAAAGGAAGGAAGGAAGGGAGGGAGAGAGGGAGGGAGGGAGGGAGGGAG